>NC_031773.1:49038952-49063789 GCF_001522545.3 Parus major | reverse complement strand
ACCTGGGACTCCATCCCTTTCCCGAACACAGGGCCATACTCTGACCCCATGAACTGCGCTCATCCAGGCCTCTGGCTTGCACTTTCCTCCACAACTGGCTACGAGCTAATTATAGATCCAGTACTTTCCCTCTGGAGTGGTGTTAATTACAACTTGGAGCGCCTCACTCAGTCCAAACCTAGCTCACAATTCCAGCTGTCGGTAAAAATAAATCGAGGGGAGAAAGGTTGTTCCTCACACATCATCTAGCCGCTCTAACAGGGAGCAAAGATTCAGATTCCGATCTCTTTTTCCACTGGCCGCACTTTGGGTCCATGTTATATGGAAAGCAGATGCACCAAAGGAAAAAGAGACTCCTAAATCTGTGAGAAATAAAAGCAAGGTCACCGCTGACAGGACTGTTATGCACGAGTTCACTCGCCATTGTTCGCAACCAGCCGAAAAGAGGTGCAGCCTTCCATTCATCCTGCACTTGCTAACCACTGGGTGTTGCCAAAGAAAGGAAAACAAACAAGCTTGAGACTCAGACAGACCGAAACCTGAGCGAAAGGGGGCTGTGCAAAACCTCTCGTTCTGAGGCATCGCTGTGGGGGATGGAGAGATGCGTGCCTTCTATGCAGATCGTACATGACCTGAAGGGCTCCTAGAGATGACTTCAGGATTCTCAGAAAAATCAAAGGAATAGTGACAGGCAGGGCTGACTCACAAGATTAAAATAACCTGTGTAAAACGTGCCTGAACACGGCAAAGGGAAGGATGTTGCAATTTTCTATGACAGGCACTTTAAAAGGGCTTTGTGATGCAAGGCAGTAACAGTTAAAAAAAGAACCACATTCAGGCGCCAAAAAGTGCTTTTTAATGACCAAAAAAAGCCCTTACCAAAACAATGGCTATCCATCAGGAAAAGCCATTAGGCGTGACAACAGGGCAGTTCCCTGGTCAGCCGCGGGATTAGCAGTGTAAATGAGTAACCCAGCATGGGAGCGCTGGGCTCAGACGCCTGTCTCCACACCAGAGCCCGGAACGCCGAAGGGGCTGCACTGTGTTCTTACCGCCGAGGCTCTGGCCAGCCCCAAAGCCCAAAGCCCAAAGGCCGCCGCTGCCACACCCTCACCGGGCACCCCTCACACAGGCGCTCCCCAAAGGTCGCTCGGGGTGTGAAGAGCAGGGAAAAGAACTGCAAAAGCAGCGAGCCGGGGCTGCTCCTGCCAGGAGCCCTGGAGCACAGGGAAAACAGGCGCAGTTAGGTGCCACAGTTAGGTGTCTGCTGGCCGGGATCACCAGAGCCACACGGAGAGCGGGGACAAACGGGGTCTGTCTTCCTAGAACGCTCCAGCCATTTCTAGAGCATCACCAACACCCCCCCGCCCTGCTCCACATCCTGCTCGGCCAGGCAGAAGGGCCAGGCGCTGCCTGAAAATCAGCTGCTATTTAAAGTGCAGTGCAGGGGACCGCACTTGCTGCCATGTATATTTATATTTATAATTTATTCCTGGCCGGCACTCGACCCCGGCTCGACTCCTCGGCCCCGGCGGGCGCACACCGCGCATGCGCCGCCCCCGGCGGGCCCGTGTCCTTTTAAAGGACACGCCGCTCGCCGCCCGCCGGAAGTGCCCGTTCTCCGTGCCGGAAGTGGCTTCACCTGCCAGTAACACCGCTTCTTCCGGGAGAGGCCGGTTCGCCCGGTTTCCGCTCTGCCTCTGCTTTCCGGAGCTCTGCCCCGCCCCGCTCTCGCTTGCCCTGTGTGTCCTTCTCCGGGAGAGCCTTCCGCTTCCTTCCGCATCCCGCGTCTTTCCTCGCCCCTGCGCGGTGAGCCCATGGTGGAGCGGGAGTGCGGGCCAGCAGGGGGCGCGCTGGCGGCGGAGCGCCGCTCTGCACGGCCGACTTCCGGCTCTCTGTGGCCAGACAGATCGGGACTCTTCATGGCGCGGTCGCGCCGGGCCCGGCGGGAGGGCGGCGGCGGAGCGGCGCTGCCCCGCTGAGGAGCCGCGGGCCTCCGACATGGAGCCCGAGACGCTGGAGGCGCGCATCAGTGAGTGCGGCTGAGACCACCGCTCCCCTGCCAATGGGGCGGGGAGGGCGCGGGCGTGGGGGGGGGGCGGGCGCAGGGCTGTGAGGGAGAGGGGCTGGGGGTCGCCTGGTGGCCGCGGCTGCGGGTGAGACCCCAGGGCCGAGCCGGAGGCAGGGGTGCGGTGGGTCAGCAGGGAGGGGCTAGAGTATGCGCACATACTCTCATACATGGGCATAGGGCTGCCATGGGAAGGGGCGAGTGGACACGAGTGTGTTTCTCCTCCCACGCCATCCTCTGCTGCCGCACCCGATGGAGTTGCCAGGGAAGGAGTGGGTTCGATGACATCCCTCCACAGGGTGGGAGCCTGTTGGGTTTTTTTTTCTCATCGTCCCTTCCTCCTGTCCGCAGACAAAGCCACAAACCCCCTGAACAAGGACCTGGACTGGGACGGTATCAATGCGTTCTGTGAGCAGCTCAATAAAGAGCTAGAGGGGTAAGTGCTTTGTCCTTTCCCCAGGCTTCTCCAGGCCACAGGCCTGGTTATGATTTCCCACCCAGCAAAATCCAGAGGGATTGTCCCAAGAGCTGAATAGGCGTGAAGGCCCTCGAGGTGGGGGTAGGTGGGGGGTCCTGGTCTACTAATAGAAGGTTTCCTCCGGATTTTGAGCTGTCTTAGTGCCTTATCAGCATCTTCAACTTGCAACATGCTTTTCAACTCTGGATTCCCAGACAAAAATGCAGGTACCAGGCTTTTTGTCAATAACCGGCGAGCTTTTCTTTTCCCCTCACTCCTTCCAGTCCTCCACTTGCCACCCGGCTTCTTGCCCACAAGATCCAGTCTCCACAGGAATGGGAAGCTATCCAGGCCCTCACGGTAAGGGCATCTGCAGGCTGGTAGAACTAGATGGAGGGGCAGGGTGGGGAGATGCTCCAGCTTGACTGGAGAAGCACAGGAAGCTTTGAATTCCCTCTGAGAAAGCCGTGGAGCACGTGGGCCCTTGGGTGGGAGAGGGACTGAAGGTGGTTCCACAAGTCAGGAGAAGTTACTTGGAAAGGTTTTGCTCCTGGAAGGATCACAGCCTGTTGAATAGGAAGCTTTTTGGCTTTTGTTGTGGTGGCCTTGGTAGTGCTGCATTAATGGTTGGACTGTATGATCTTGATATTTTCCAACCTAAAGGATTCAATGATTCTTAATCATGTTGTGGATCCACACTTTGAAACCCTGGTGCTTGTGAAACCTCTAAGGGTATCCCTTTGGATGGGCTGTTGAGCCATCTCTGCAAAAACTCACCCCAAAGATGAGAATCTCGCTTCCCTGTGGGAGGGTGCTTGACCACCTGGGAGGGAACAGGGGATGTCCCTTTGTGCTGCTGTGACAGTAGCCACAGACTCTGTACCTGGTGAGGGAGAAGCAGGAAGGAGCTGGCTCGTGATCCTGGTGCTGACCCCAGGCTGGGACTCAGCTGGCCCCTCTCCCCAGGTGCTGGAGTCCTGCATGAAGAGCTGTGGCAAACGCTTCCACGATGAGGTGGGCAAGTTCCGCTTCCTCAATGAGCTCATCAAGGTGGTGTCCCCTAAGGTGGGTGTCACGGTGTTGTGCTGGAAGGGACTGGTGCCTGGTGGCAGGAGGGCTTTGGGAAAAAGTGGTGGCTGAGCAGAAAGGTCAGACGCCCATTGGGATGTGGGCAAAACAGGACAGTGTTAGTAGGAGATCTAGTCCTTTTTTCCCGGTGAGTTTTCTGGTGGGAAGTGAGTTTTCACCCCTCTATTCCTGGCTGATTCTTGTTGTAGGAAGCTGAGGGCCAACTGGACATGGTGCAGCCAGCACTTGTGAGAATACTGAGCCCATGTGCGTGCCTGGAGTCACCTTCCCGGCATCCCTGTTGGGCTCTGTCCATGCCGCATGTGCTCAGGAACCTCCCCCAGCTTTGACAGGACCATGTCTCTTTGGGGTGTCCCAACCCGATTGAGACACTCTTGGAGGGCAAGCCCAGGCTTGGTCAGTGGTGTTCTGGTGAGTCCATCTGAAGGACCAAGTCATTACCTGTTCCTGTGCTGATGCTGCTGTTCCTGCAGCAGAACAAGCTGTGTGGGCTCCCCTATTCAGTCAAGGTAGTGAACACCAGCAAGTGTAGAGTTAAGGGAACACAGGCTAAATATGACTAAGGAAAACCTTTGTCTGCCAGTCACAGCTTGTGATCTGTGATGATGACTAGCCCTGGACAGCGACAGCAGCATCCTAAAGTCCTCTTGCCTGGCACCCTAGAGTATGTCCTCTGCTTTAATCCACTTGTCTGGTGGCACATGCACTGTTGCTGCCACCAGTGCTCCCATCAGACCTGTGTGAGAAGGCTGAGAGATGACTGAATGGCACCTGCTGGGTGCTGGTCATCTGGGGCTCACTTTGCTCAGGGCCCTGCCTCAGAGACCATTACCCACATGCCTCTCCCAGCCCTGCTGTCCCCTCATTCCTAAAGGGCTGCCTTGCTGAGCAGCTTCTTTTCACAGGACTCTTCCTTTCACAAGGTGACAGGAGACTTGCCTGAGCTTTCCCACCTGTCCCTGTGTGTTGCTGAGGAGCTGCTGCTGCAGCATTTCTCACACTCTTGTTTTTCCTGTGATGAAAACCAGGCACAGCATAAGATGAGTTGTAACACCCTCATGAGCTTTCCTGCTTGCTTCCTCTTTCCTCCTTGTGCCGTTGGGAACAGTCTCACTTCTCCTGGGAGGGCAAGAGAGGAACAGGCCAGACTTGCAATGGCTCAGGTCAGCTTCAAGCCACTTATTTTCTCTTCCTTTAGTATCTTGGCAGCCGGACTTCAGAAAAAGTGAAGTCAAAGATCCTGGAGCTGATGTACAGCTGGACATTAGGGCTGCCTCATGAGGTGAAGATATCAGAAGCCTACCAGATGCTGAAGAAGCAAGGTGAGATGCAGCGGTCTGGAAGGGGCAGGTGGACAGGTGGTTTTTCCCTCCTTCATTTTTTGTCTGGGCAAAATCTGAAAAAAGCTCTCCCTTCCGTCTGCACAGACCCAGGACCTCCATCGGTCTGACTCAGCACCAGGGTCAGGAGAATAAGCAGGTGCCTTGGGGCTCCTGGCTGAGCAGAGGGAGTTGCTGGTGATGAGTTGCTGGGTTGGTTGGCACATCTGCTTGCTCACATGGGAGATGGGGCACTGGAAGGGTCTGGGCTTGAAGGGCTGCAAGTGCTTTGGCAGTATATACTGGAATTTTCTAGGAGGGGATATTTATGGGGAATGGGAACACAATCCAGGATCTTGGGTAACAGGATAACCCATACACCTGTAGTCTCAGCTGGATTTTGTAGGCCATTAGGGAAAAAAACCTGAATGGCAGTGCCATGCCTGAGTGAGTGGGTCCTCCTGATCTCTCCTTTGGTTTCTACTGCAGGGATTGTGAAGTGTGACCCCAAACTTCCCGATGATGCTCCTTTTCCACCGCCTCCTCCTCGACCCAAGAACATCATCTTTGATGATGAAGAAAAATCCAAGGTAAGGGCTTTGTCCAAGGAGAGGGACAGTAGGCATCATCTTCCTGCTCCAGTACCTTATGTCCCCCAGATACATGAACATCAAGATCCCTGTTCCACATGCTGTCCTTCAGAAAATGCATCATGGGAATCAGCTGAGGACCTGTTCCAAAATCATGACAAAGGAAACAACTAGAGGAGTGGGGCATGTGGGTCTGTTTGACCTTTGGAGCACTTAGCTGCAGGGTGGTGCAAAGGGTAATGCTCTGACATTGGCCCAAGCAGGTTCCTGGAGGTTTGCTGCTGTGAGCTCTCTAGATTTCAGAGTTATCTGACCATGAGGTTTAAATCCCAGCCCCAGATGCTGCTGTTATCTCATCCCCACCCCCAGCACTGCAATCTTATTGCCCAACCACTTACAGCCACCTGGACCCATCCTGTGTTGTCTTTCCATGAGAATTGTGTCACCACTCAGGCAAACCTCTGCATTATCAGTGCTGATACTTTTAAGCAAGTATTGGGCTCCTCTGGGTCTAGTTCTGCAGCAGGAGCGTGATGACAGTTTACTGCAAGGGATATAGTTTGCCTCCATGGGTCAGAGTCTGCAAATGAGGATTTGTAGGTGGGCAGTGGGACTGTTCACTGACCATACAGAGGGAGAGAAAGTGGGAGCTCTTCACCAGCAAAGAGGTGTGTGAAGATGTCCAAGTAGGAGTCCATTACAATGCCATGGCAATTCTTGCAGAAACCAGGCTTTCTGGTCTCTTTCTGGCTTTTTAGTCTCAATGCTGCTGCACTCCAGACTTTCCACAGTGGGTAAGGGGCAGGCCAGAGCAGGTTCTGAAAGAAGGGAATCTTCAGGGAAAGACCTAGCTTGCATAACCAGAGCTACAACAGCAAAAGGAATGCCAGTTGTACTTCTCTCTCTGGTCTCTGATAGCCCACAAGCTCCTGTGGCTGGGCTCTCTAAAAGGTTAAAATTGTCCACTGCCTCTCCCAGGTTTGGGATGGGAGAACTGTTGTCTCTCGTGTTGCAAGTGTGACTCTGGCTGCCATCCCTCAGCTTGGACTCTGAAGTACCTTCTCTTTTGCAGACGCTGGCTCGCCTCCTGAAAAGTTCCCATCCTGAGGATCTCCGGGCTGCCAACAAGCTCATCAAGGAAATGGTTCAGGAGGTGTGATGGGGGAAGAAGGGAGCTGGGGGGTCATGGTCTGGGTGGCAATGGTTGGCACCAAAGGAGGACTGGCTTTGTGACCTCATGTAGACATATGGAGCTTCTGCCCAAAATTTGGCTGCAGCAGCTGTGAAAGAGTCCTTGTGTGAGTTCTGCCATCCCCTGGCTACTTGGAGGAATGGGTCTGGGTGCATTTTGTGGCCCAAACCCTGCTGCAGCACTAGATCTACAGGAATTCCATCCCTGTCGGGCATGTTCCTGTCCAGAGATGACCTGGAGTTTTCCACTGGAGTGGGAGCTGTTTTGAGGGCAGTGTTGCTGGGCTTTAGTCCATTGTGGTTGGCTGGCATGGCCTTCCTCCTCTCCAAGTTAGGACATCCTTCCCCATGTGCTTCCCGTCCAGGACCAAAAGCGCATGGAGAAGATCTCCAAGAGGGTGAATGCCATTGAGGAGGTGAACAACAACGTGAAGCTGCTGACAGAGATGGTGACAAACTACAGCAAGGGGGAAACAACAGAAAGCAATGAGGACCTAATGAAGGTGAGGAAATGGCAGTCCCAGAATCCTCCTTGAGCTCAGCAGAAATGGGTGACCCTTATCCCCTTATCCTCCTACCTATTTTGCACACCCAGCTGAGCATCCCGCTGCTCAGGGTGCTCACCTCATCACTGTATCTCCGCTCCCCCAGGAGCTGTATCAGCGCTGTGAGCGCATGAGGCCCATGCTTTTCCGGCTCGCTAGTGACACAGAAGACAATGATGAAGCTCTAGGTAAACATATCTGGCCTTTCTCTTTCCTGCTGAGACTGCCCTGGAGGTGTCAATGTACTCTGGTGCAGCTTGCAGCAACAGTGGTGAAAACGCTCTTTGCAGTGGTTTTGTTTGCAGCAACTTGGGCCTTGTTTTGAAGAAACAGACAGACTTGAGGTATAAAAGTTCACTCTCTTCACTCTTCTCACACTTATTTTCAGCGGAGATTCTGCAAGCCAATGACAATCTGACCCAGGTGATCAATCTCTACAAGCAGCTTGTTCGGGGAGAAGAGATCAATGGGGAGACAGTGGCAAGTCCTCTTCGAGGTGAGGAGACTTGAAGAAGGGGGACAGGAAGGTCAGGCAGAGGGACCCTGTTGCTGGTGTCCTGCAGAGTAAAAGAAGACTGAGAGAAGTGGAAAGGGGAAACCTGTGGGAGCTTAGAGCAGGGCTGGTGAGATAAGGAAATGGCTTATGGATGTGACTGGTGCATGAAGAAAGGGAACTGGAAGGGAGAGCAGGGGGGTGTGAGGAGGCTATGAGTGTAGCCTCACTACACTGCATAAGGACTGGATAACGTTTTCAGATTCTTTTCTTTTTGCAGGCAGCACTTCAGCACTTCTAGATCTATCTGGCCTGGAGCTTCCAGCAACATGCCCTTCCTACCCAGCTTTGCCCACCCTTTCAGGTGGCTCAGCAGTCCCCGTGCCTGACCAAGCTGGCTCTGTCTCCTTGTTGGATGATGAACTCATGTCTTTAGGTAAGAAATCCAGGGCAAAAGCTCTTTCTTCTTTGGCAGGAACATGAATAAAAGATAGCTCTGGTAGAAGTGAATAATGAAAGAGAGGTGTCCTTCATTTAGTGTGGGGGAGAGGAGGGAAAGACCCCGCTATGATTCTGAACTTCAGTCCCATGGTGGTGTTTTCTTGGCTAGTCAGAGAGCGCCTGTAGGGATGTGCCCACTGATTTGCTTTAGGTAGACTGACCTGGCAGGTAAATCAAGAGTGATGCAATGGCCATCCCCAGATGGGATCACGAGGGTGGATCACCCCTGGCTCCTCATGTTTTCTGTTTGCTGTTAAAGTCATGAGCTGACAACAGATGCATGGGACTTCCAGAACTGTTCACATGAAATCATGTGAGGTGCCACTCCTAGAAAGGTCTAGAGTCCTGCTTTGCACAACCAAGTGTCTGTTTCCTAAGGCAAGTGCTTTTGAGTACAACAGCATCAAGTAGACAACATGGTCCATCAGATTGGTCAGCTCAGTAGTATTCTGGATTTTTCTGCCAATTGCAGTGAGAATTAAACTATAAATGAATGTATGTATCTGGACAGAAAAAGCCACTATCACCCTCCTGGCTCTCCCCCATGCAAGGATGGGGACCAGAGATGGAGACCACATTGGCAGTTCTGCCCTGTGCTTCTGTGTCTTACTCAGACCACATTTAATGTTCTTAATGATTTGGTAGGTAAACTCCATGTTTGCTTTTACTCCTGGCAGGCCTGAATGACCCAGCACCACATCCTGTCCAGGCTGGTGACAGCAGTGGCTGGAACAGCTTCCAGGTAATGCACTGGGAGCTAGCGCAGAGGGTGAGGAGGGTGATAAAAGCAACAAATGTAGGTAGGGAAACATGCCACATCTGATATGTCGCCCTGCTTTGGGGCTCTCCTGTGTGCTCTTTTCAGTCTTCAGACAGCAATGAGCTCAGTATCACCCCTATCATGGCAACACCACCAGTCAAAGCAGATGCTGGTGCATCCTCCCCCAAACCATCTCCTAGCAGCAGTGGCCTCGATGACCTGGACCTCCTGGGCAAGACACTGCTGCAGCAGTCTTTGCCTCCAGAATCTCAACAAGTGCGATGGTAAGCACTTGGTAGTGCAGTCTCGTATCTCTCCCTTTTGTTTCCATTTTTTGAGGTGCTGGGCAGCATTTCAGTGCCCTGTTCCACTTCTTGCTCTCTCTCCCCCGCTGCAGGGAGAAGCAGCAACCACCCCCTCGGCTCACCCTGAGGGACCTGCAGAACAGGAGCAATTCTGGCACCGCAGCCCACAATCCCAGTGCTCCGCCTGTGCTCCAGAATATTTCCCCTAACCCCACGCTGCCTATGACCTCAGAGCTGCCTGCCCCTGCTACACTTCCAAAAGCTGCCACCACACCAGCAGGAAGTACTGCAGTCCCACCACGGGCTCCTGCCACTGCGCTGCCCCAGGAGATCTCGCTGGCCAACATCACTGTGCCTCTGGAGTCAATCAAACCCAGTGAGCCAGGGAAAAAGAGGGGGGCAGGCATGGGGGGATTAAACCCCACACATGGAAGGGAAGAACATGAAGAAACTTCTTGCTTGTTGGATTTTGTGGAGGCTGAAGAGGAATGGTGTCTCTGTCACTTGTATGGAGTTAGGGCAATAGGGAAAGGTGGCTGTCAGGCCAGTTCCCTCCTGGTTGACTGGTGCCTGTCCCTGCCTTTCCCACAGGCAGCATCCTCCCTGTGACAGTGTATGATCAGCATGGCTTCCGTGTCCTCTTCCACTTTGCTAAGGATGCCCTGCCTGAGAGACCTGATGTGCTTGTGGTGGTGATTTCTATGCTTAGCACGGCCCCGCAGCCCATCCGCAATATTGTCTTTCAGTCTGCCGTCCCCAAGGTAAGACAGCTGCTTGGGCTGAGCTCCCCAGATTGGGCCAAAGCATGATTCTACTTCTGCAGGAAAAACAGGGTGGGTGAAGAGAGCTCTGTGGGCATAGGAGCAAATTCTGTTACCTTCAGATTAGCACAATGTTTTTCTCTTTGACTAGAGAGCAGAAGCTTCCCAAGTACAGGAGCAGGGCTTCTGGCTGCCAAGTCTCACTCTCAGGAATGTGGTCGCTCTCTACTCTCACTCTCTCCCTAGATAATGAAGGTGAAGCTACAGCCTCCCTCAGGCACAGAGCTGCCAGCGTTCAATCCCATCGTCCACCCCAGTGCCATCACCCAAGTCCTGCTGCTCGCTAACCCACAGAAGGTAACAGCATTGTTTCTGGGGCACGAACAGAGGCTGCTCTTGGTGCTTGGCCAAAGCCTCACTACCCTATATCCCTGTTCCTTCTACTCAGCAGCATCTGAGATGTGAATGGTTTGTGCCTCATGCCTTTCTTCCCCTTCTTCTGACTGCTTATTCTTTTTCTCCCATCTCCAGGAGAAAGTGAGGCTACGGTACAAACTGACCTTCACCATGGGAGAGCAAACCTACAATGAAATTGGAGATGTGGACCAGTTTCCCCCACCAGAATCCTGGGGAAACCTCTAGGGCCACATGTTGCAGGCACTACACTGCAGATTCCTTAGGAAGCCAACCCTGTGGGGCTGGAGCAGCCAGACAAAATGGGAGGGTGGGTGGGGGCTGGTGCTCACGCTCTATTCTCCAGATGGCCGGGCAAGGGCCTGAGGGAGCATGCCTCAAGGAGGAGAGCAGAGATGCCAGGAGATGTTCATCTCACAAGACTAGAAGTGGAGTGGAAAGCTTCATGTGTGTGAACAGTTGCCTTCCCTGCTCTTCTGAAGATGACACTCCCTCCCCAGTCTGTCCAGCTTCTCTTCTAACCCTGCTTTCCTGCTTTAGGTGCATAGGGGAACAAGGACAGGGAGCTTTAACAACCTCAGCCCAGGGCAAGGCCTAGCAAAAGAAGATCCTTTTCCTTGTCTGCCCCCTCCACACTTCTCAGCCCTTCAGCTATTTTGTGCTCTATGGTGCTCTCTCTTGTCCCCCTTGCCCCCTCCTTGGAGCTGGGCCCCAGTGATTCCATCTGGTGGGATCACACTGGAGCTGATGAGGAACAAGGCTGGGCAGAGCCTAGGTGTCTCTCCAGCACCAGAGAGCAGACAGCTGTCTTTGCTTGTGGCGGGGGGGGGGGGGGGGGGGTTAGGGGGAGTGATCATCACATATCTCTGTCCTAGCTGCTTACAGAGCTGTTGGTGAGAGGTGGGCCCCAGGGTGGGGCCTCGGGCTGGGAAAGGCTTGCTCTATGCCTTCTCGGCCCCTTCAGCTGGTGTTCTGAACCCTGCAACAGGGAAGTCTACACCATTCCCACAGGCTTTATCTATCACAAGAAGCTTTGGGAACGGGGTTCAGTCTCCCTGCAGCCTCCTGCCAGATGGGGAGAGGAAGCAGCAGTTAGACTTCCTTGCCCTGGCTGGGCTGGAGAGCTTGGTGGGGCTGGGGGGTTTCTCAGCTCTTCAGTGTCCTCTCACAGAGGGGGGGTGAGAGTCAGGAGGAGATGAGAGCCCAGCTCATCACCACAAAGCTCTGCACTGGGGTGTGGGGGGGTTCAGCTGTGCCTTGTGCACCTTTGCTGCAGTTGAGGGTGGGCCTGGCTCCCTGTGGCGGGGAGGGGGCTCGCTCCAGCCGCCTGATCACTGTGACACAAGAGCTGGGATCTGCAGGCACAGAGAAGACTGAAGATAGCACATCCCATGCAATCGCCAACCCCATGGGACTTAAAACCATGGGAGCTGCTTCCCATCCCTAAGCTGGTTTGGAGAGGGCCTGATCATAAAAAAGCAGAGCCAAGCTGTGCTCTGCATTGGCTTGCCAGTGGTAGAAGGAAGCATGTGTGAGATGGAGATGAGCAGGGTGCCCTGCACTCCTGGCTCGGGGCAGCAAAGGTGACGTGTCTCAGAGCTGGGCACAGCAGGCAGTAAAGGAGAGGGGGAAGCAAGGTCTCTATGCTGGGATTCTGCTGTGTCTTACTTCCCTTTCCCATCTCTTCAGGGTTTTGTATGGGTTTTTTCTTTGCAGATCTTGTTTGGTTCTTGAATAGACTTGTATATATTTTCAGTGCAAAATTCTGTAAATGGAAGAAAACAAACAAACATTTAAAATGAGACGCCCGGCGCGAAGAATCTGCTGTATTTATCGAAAATAAAGATTTCTTTCCTGATCCTGCTCCTGTCTTGTGACCCAAGGAATGCAATTTCCCCCTTACTTTCCCTGACCCCTGAGGAGCTTCTCTGCACCCTGCCCAGCTCAAATCCCGCCCCTTCAGTCCTGTAGTTCATCCCTCAGTCACTCAGGCCCTTGCCACAACGATTTCCCTGCTCCCATGAGCAGGGATGGTGGAATTCCCCCGGCAGTTCTCAATTCCGTTTTTGAGAGAAGTCACTTCCAGGCTCTGAACTGGGTGCTGCCCATTTCCCTCGCGCTCCCTGGAGAGACATTGGGCAGCAATCTGTGCCTGACAGCCCACAGGCAGCAGGGCTTGAGCTCGCTTCCATGCCCCACCATGCCCCACAGGACCTGTTTCCACTGCTGGTTGTAGCATTTGGAAGCAGCTCCATGAGGCAGTTTTATTCAGGGGTGCAAAGGGGGATCTCCTCTGGCAAGCAGCAGCCCAGGGCTGGGAGCAGCTCTGATACTGCATATAGGGAATGGCCTAGCCACCCCTTGAAGCACCCAGTGAGGATCTGGGAGGGCTTTGCTGCATCTTTGCAACAGGTCCTTGAAGCAACTGCTTGTTAGGAGCACGTCCAGGACTCGATGGTGAGGGATCAGACGTGCTCTGCCACAGGTTTAGAACAGCCTGGTGTTTTGGGTGGGGAGAGAGTGGTGCTGTCACCCCATAACCACTTGAAAACAGCTACCAGCACCACTTTGCTATGCAGTAACTGGAGACTTGACCCTTGCCAGGAAGTACAGCCTAGCAGCCCTCAAATTTTTACTCTTGCAGCTTCAGGGTGCAGATGGAGTAGCCGTTCCACCTCGTTTTCCTTTGCTGCTTGCCTCTTCTGCCCACGAGCTGACCGCTTCTCATTTTGGCTTGGTTTGCTACTTCCTTTGCCAGCCACGTAACCTAGCCAACAGCAACCTCTTGCTCTCTCTTAGTGCAGGCGGAAAGTCCGATCTGCAAGTAGCCAGAAATAAGGTGAGATTTGCATCTCACAGAGTCAGGACCAAAAGTCGTGATGGTGTGAAGTGGATGTTTTTCGAAAAAAAAAAAAAAAAAAAAAAAGGCAGAGTGAGCAGAGTGCAGGCAACAGCCGAGCCTGAGAACCGGGAGTTTGCGGTCCCCGTGCAACAGCGGGTGCTGCTGCCCCTGCTCGGCGGAACTCTGCGAGAGGGAGGGAGGGACCTCCCCAGTGCACAAGGCAACAGCCCCCGGCCTCAGCTTTGTGGTGGTTCCGGAGAGTCAGCGACGGCAGGGAGGGAAAGCAGGGTGAGGGGCGCAGGGACGGTGCAGGAGTAGCTTTGCTGCTTTTGTCACAAGAAGGGAGTGTGTCGCTGGGGAAGAAGGTGGAGCTGCAGCCGTGAGCATGGAGAGGTGCCTGAGGAGTGTTGGCAGAGTTGGGTGACCAGGTAGGGCAGGGTGTCACATCAGGTGCCCTGTGTGAGCTGCACAGCCAGCTGGCACCGGTACGGGCTGCCCCGCAGCACAGCTGACGGTGGGCACGGGACGGAAGGGGAACCACCCCAGCTGAGACAGAAAGAGCGTGGGCCCTTCACTCGGGCTCGGCAGCGGCATGTGCTTGTCCTGCCTTGTTATGTGTATGCTGTCATAAAATTTCCCCTTTAAGGCTGGGCTGAAGTTATTTTTACTCGTGGGGTGGTGACGGGAACACAGAACGGAGCAGGAGCTCTGAACTGTTCTTACCTGATCTGCGGCGGAGGGGCGGACGGAGGAGGAAGGAAGCTCAGAAAAGGAGAGGGATCGAGAGAAGGGAGGGGAAAAGAAAGCAGGCAGGGAGGGCATCCCATGGGGGGGACTAGGGAGGGGACCAGCTGGGGAAACTGAAAAAGAGGGAACGAGGAAGAGGAGTAAGGAGGGAGAGCTCCTTTGGGGAAAGTAGCTCCGGGGAGAAGAAGGGCTGCAAGCATCCAATGCCAAGCATTACGGAGGGGAGCTGAGTGGGTACAGCCAGCAGAGCAGCTTTTGTGGTCTCCTCCTGACTCTCAAGATGATGAAAAGACAGTTTAATCGAATGCGCCAGCAGCTGTCCCATCCCAGCATCACCATTAGGTAAGGACTTCTCCACTACCTGTACCGGAGGGAGTGGGATGCGGGTCCTGGGGACTTGTGCTGGGGCTGGACCGACATCCCAGTGCTGGTGGCCTGGGAAAAGGGGGAGGAAGCTTTAGAGCATCTTCAGCAAAAGCTGAGGGGCTTTGGGAAGGCTGTATTGGTGCTGCTCAGCAGTAAATGATCCTCAAGCCCAGTTACCTCTCCCAGGGCCCACAGGTACTGCATTTACCAGGAAACAGGGCTTTCCCAAGTTTGGCTTCACCAGGATGCAGGGCAGTGGGGCAATGGGGAGGGACCTTCCAGCCACATGCCCCTGGCTGTGCAGTGACCAGGAAGGTGATCAGGCTGGGACAAGCCCTCCCTGCAGAATCTGGGGTGCCCCACAGGAACCAAATGGCATGCATAGCTCTAGCCAGCCCAGCAGCATGAGCAGCCCAGAATGCCCTTTGAGGAGAGGACCAGGAGAGGACTCAGATGGACCCATGGAGGACTTACAGCTTCACACAAAACCCTCTGTCCCTGTCCTACCTCTTCCATTTCCTTCTTTTTCTCCTCGGCTTTCCAAAGCTCTTCCCTTGCAAAACCCAGAACTGAAATTACAGGGCTGGGCTCTCCCTGCCCAGCCCCCTCACTCCCTTTCCTACTGCCACCTCTGCAGGTTCCCAGCACTGGGTGGCTAAGTGGGACCGAGTGTGTCCCCTGAACCACTGAGCTCCTTCAGCCTGCCCAGCAAATCAACCACAGGGAAACAATTCCTGTATCCTGGTGGCCTCTTGCTCTCCTTGCATTCCCTGGAAGGGAGCATGATGCCTGTTCCCACACCCCCTCCCTCAAGATTTCTCATCTCCATGACAGATGCACCTCCCTTTTGGTTAATGCCAGCCAGGCAAGTCTCAAGCAGCTTGTGAAGCAAGCTCTTCACCTGCTGCAGAGCCTCTCCTCTGGGGACCATGACCTCACGTGATCTTGCTTGCCTTCAACCAAACCACCCACGTTTCCTGCAGCTCCACATCCTCATCCCACATTGGTTTTGGCAGGCAGTAAAAAGAGAGAAACATGAACTGAGGAAAAAGCAGCAGATGGAAATCAAATTGGGTTCTTGGGACATAGCAATGGTAGCAGACTGTGAAGCAAAGCTTCCTCTGTGGGAGGCATCACAGAGGTTTTAGGGTCATGGTGGCTGGTTTTGAATTTGGCTTTGAGCAGAACCACAGAAAGCTGGGTTTGTGTAGGCATTTCTGGAGGGGCTGCTGTTGGTCTTGGACCCCAGTTTGACCTCAAGGACACCCTTGCTCCTGCACCAGTGGCCCCAAAGAGTACCTAGGCCTGCAAAGATGCACACCAGACTGCAACATCACTGTCCTGGATTCGCCTTCAGGGTAGAGATGGGTAGTCAGGGGCAGTAAACATCCTGCTCCTGTTGTGGCCCTGCTGAGCACTCTGACTCCAAAAACACAAGTCACATTTGGACTTTTTGACTGAGGTGCACTGAACTGGAAACCCTGTCTGATGGGGTGTCCACCAGCCAGCAAAGCTGGCTCATTTGCACTGCTCCTGCTGATCTTGTCCTCCCAGGCTCACTCTACCCATAGCCTTGTATCTGATAGGCCAGGATATATAGCCTGTGTCTCCTGCTCACAGGAACCCAAAGAGAGGCAGGTATGATGCATTAGGACCTGCCTTCCCAAGGGAGCGTGGTGGAGGCCATCCCCATTTGCTGATGGTTCCTTCTCCTTCCTCTGCAGAGCCCAAGAAGCAACTGAGCTCCTGTCAGAAGATTTGCTGCAGGTGAGGTGTGGGCTGAGCTGGCAGGCGTGTGTCTGCTTGTGCCTGGGCGTGGGAACCTGTCCCGCTGCTGCCTGCCATTCGCCCTGCCAGCATGTCCAAGTCATGGGGCTGGGATCTGCCCACGTGCCAGAGGGTGATTTCAGGACCACGGTGTTAAGGGATTGGCAGGCTCCTGCTATCAGGAAGGGCTTTCCCAGCTGCTCACAGAGGCATGAATCCTGACCATTTGTGCCCCCTTTTCACTGGACCAGATGCTCCGGGCTGTGGTAGGATGCTGGGCAGGTGTTGTGGTTTGGCGCTGGCCAAATGCCAGGTACCCACAAAAGTTGCTCACTAACCCTCCCCTGTCACAGCTGGGCAGAGGAGAGAGAATTTTAATGAAGGCTTTATGAGTTAAGGACCAGGAGAAAACATTCCAAGAGCAAAACAATCTCAACTTAGAGGTACAAAGTGAATTTATTACTAACAAAATCAGAGGAGGATAATAAGTAAAATAAGCCCTTAAAAACACCTTTTCTTCCCCCAAACCTTCCATCCTTCCCACCAACAACACAGGGGGCAGGGCGTGGGGGTTTTGGTTAGTTCATCACCCGAGATCTTCCGCTGCACAGGGAGAGGAGTCCTTCCACTGCTCTGCTGCACTGTGGCGTCCCTCCCATGGGAGACAATTCTCTCTGAACTTCTCCAGCATGGCTCCAAATCTCACAAGCAGCAGTCCTCCCAAAACTGCTGCAGCATGAGTCCTTGCCACATGCAACAGTCCTCCCAAAACTGCTGCAGCATGGGTCACTCTTCCATGGGGTGCAGCCCTCCAATGACAGGCTGCTCCAGCCTGGAAGCAGGGCCCTCTCTTCACTGCGTCTCCCACTGCATCACAGCCTCCTCCAGGCATCCACTCACTCCAGAGTGAGCAGCTCCCCCACAGGCTGCAGGTGGATCTCTGTATCCCCTGTGGATCCCCATGGGCTGCAGGGCACAGCTGCTTCACCATGGTCATCACCCAGCCTGCAGAGGAACCTCACTCTGGTTCCTGGAGCACCTCCTGCCCCTCCTTCTCCACTGACCTTGGTGTGTCCATGTGGTTTCCCTCACATGTTCTCTCCTCCTCCTCTTCTTTGGCTAGAAAAAAACTGTGTTCTCACTTGGTTTTGATTTTCTTCTTAAATATGTTTTCACAGAGGCATTACCACTATCTCTAATTGTCCCAGGCTTGGCCAGCAGCAAGTCCATCTTCAAAGCCATCAGGGATTGGCTCTGCCAGACATGGTGGAAGCTTCTGGCAGCTTCTCACAGAAGCCACCTCTGTGGCCCCCCCTGCTACCAAACACCAGCCCATGCAAAATCAACACAGCAGCCATCCTCACTCAGAGCTGGGTAGTGGAGAAATGGCCTTGAGGTGCCCAAAATGGTTTCCCCAGCCCCCACTCTTCTGCCCCCAGATTGAGCAGAGGATTGAGCCGGCCAAGCGAGCAGCTCACAGTGTGTCCAAGAGGCTCCAAGCCTGCCTGCAGGGACAATGTGGCTCCGACATGGACAAGCGAGTGGTGAGAAAATCTTCCCACTGCAGCCTGTGCTCACCCCAGCTCTGTCACTTGCCAGCAACGGAGATGCCAGGCCCCTGCTTTGCCTGCTTTGCTGAAGGGTGGCCCAAAGCTATGCCAAGCCCAGGTCCCATTATCAGCAGCAGCCTCCAGCATGTGCCTGGGACAAGCAGAGCAGGGGATCCCTCTCTATTACCATCACTAATTTGGGTTACTCCTGAGAGAGTGTCTTTGCATTGAATAACCTGCCAAAGTCCTTGTTGTCTATGTTCTTTCCCAAACCCCCATGAATCCTTGCACTCATGGTGCACTGTGGTGAGGAACACCACAGTGTGGGCAGGCACAGTGGTGTCATCACTTCTCTCTCAAATCCTTGGCCGTGTGCAGAAGAAGCTGCCTTTGATGGCTCTGTCCATGGCGATGGCTGAGAGCTTCAAGGAATTAGACACAGAGTCCAGCCTTGGGTAAGTACTGGTGGGAGAAAGTTCCAGAGAGACCCCAAAAGATGCCAGATCCTGGTAGTGACACTGTCTCGGCTCAGGGGCTGCCATGGCTCAAACCATGTCCCCAGAGCAAACACTGGTGTTGCACTGGGAGAAGGGACAGCCAGCACCTTCAGCCTCCCATTGCAGAGTAGGGCCAGGGGCTGGCTCAGGGTTCCATGTGGGTACAGGTACAATGTGGATGTTGGGTCAGAGAAGGACATGGCTCCAGCCTGCAATAATTTCATCTCTGTCCCACGCAGGAAAGCCCTGGAGATGGGGTGCTGCATACAGAGCTCACTGGCCAAAATCGTTGCTGAGTTTGAGATTGCCCTGGAGCACTACGTCCTGCAGCCACTCAACAAGCTCAGTGAGGTAGTCCTGGCTGCCCTACTGACTCCACTCTCCAATGTCAACACTCCTTTCTGTGTCCCCAGGCCTCCCCCACTCACTCTGTCCCTCTCTCCTCTAGGAGGAGCTCCCCACCATCCTGAAGCGCAAGAAGACCCTCCAGAAGTTGATTTCTGACTGGAACACAATCAAGAGCCGGTATGGGGCACACTGCAGCTCTGGGGGGATCAGGGCATATAGAGCACAGCCCCCAGACAGGTTGGGGGAGAGAGGAAGATAATTGCCTGGGGGAGTCAATTTCCTCTTCAGGAGGACACAGCTAGCTCCTCTCTGTAGATGCATCTTGCTCTGGGCTCAGATGCTGATTCCCTAGCACCAGAGAGGGCAGTTCTGCTGCTAAAGGCAGTAAAGTGTCCCAGTGCTGCTTGGTACACTGAGATCACCTCGTTCCAACTCCTGCCAGTGGTAGCTCTTGCCATGCCAGATTTCTCTGGAAGTCTGCACACTTGTTCTTCCCAGCAATCCTGTCACTGAGACCATAAATGTACCTCTTCTGTGCCACCCCAAAGGCTGAACCAAGCTGCCAAGAGTTCCAGTAACAGCACTGGAGCTGGTGCTGGCCCAGGGGCATCCTCTGCTGCCAACAAACTGGAGATCTTGAAGGAAGAAGAGGAGGAGGTGAAGAGGAAGGTGGAGCAGTGCAAGGTGAGATGGTCCCTTGCTCTCCTCTATGGATCAGCTCCAGAGCTGCAGACCTGCTCCCCTCCACCAGTCTTTTCCCAGGTGACCCCACACTGAGATGAATTGCAGCCAGAGAGCATGTCCTGCCCTCTGAAAGCAAATGAGCCCCTCAAGCAGGAATGGAGAGATGGCCCAAGCCCTGGGAAGAAAAAGAGTAAAGGAGTTCCAAGCACAAGCTGCTGCAGAGAGGAGGCTCCAGGGGCTAAATCAGGGAGCATATGGGGTCCCCTCAGGCTGGGAACTAGCTGAGCTAGGATCTGTTATGTGTGGCAGAGAAGTTTCACATCGGCTTTCTCCACTTCTGCCCTATTTCTCTGAAAAGCCCAGCACCTTGTCTGGCAGAGCTTGTGATCTCACTGGAGCTGAAGGTGCAGAGACCTTTTGTTCCTGAGACACTTGTGCCAGGACCTTGATCATGGGGCAGGTTTCTGCCACTACCCAAACTAATGGAAGCAAGGACGAAGCCCCACTGCACCCAGACACCCTGTCTAGACCACTCACAGACCAGATGAAAGGGCTTCATGAAGGTGTCTCCTCTTTCTCGGGTGCAGGGAAGGGATGGAAGATTGCTCTTCTTTGTGTCTCCCTTCCCAGGATGAGTACATGGCTGACCTCTACCACTTCTCCACCAAAGAGGACATCTATGCCAGCTACTTCATCAAAGTAAGAGTCCTCTGTCTCACTTCTCCCCAGTGTGTGAACATAGACTGCAACATGTCTGAGCCCAGCCTTGTCCTCGTCCACCCCAAGTGCCCCCAAGCAGGGCAGAGGACAGATCAAGGCATCAGCAGGTGCCTATAGGTGGCCTTGCTCCAGACACTGCAGGTGAATGCTAGCACTAACACCAAGCGCAAACAAGCAGCTTGTCCTGATGATGCCCCTCTCCAATTTGCCCTCTACCCCTTACTACAGACACAGTCCCAGGGACCCCAGGTGGGCTCCCCTTGCGGCTCCCTCTTTGCCTGTCCTCATATGGGTGCAATGTCCTGGGAATGGGCACCTCTCCGAGAGAGGCTGGTGTTAACTGAATGCTGTTTGCCTGTCCCCTGTCTGGCAGCTATTGGAAATCCAATCCCAGTACCACCGGCAGTCACTGGAATCTCTGGACTCAGCTCTTGCAGAGCTGAGGGAAAGCCACAGACAGACAGGTACCCTCTGGTTCTCCATGCAGCCTGGCCAGGACTGCAGCTGAGCCTGGGGGATACAAGTGTGGCCAGCAAAGCTGGAAAAGGCTCATTTTCCATCCCTACACCTGCTGCTGCCTACCATGCTGGGCTGGTAGTTTGGGGACTGCAGCTTGACATGGGCTGGGGATGCTGCCTGTCCTGCCTCTTGGCTATAGCCAGCCAAGTTCAGCTTGGAGCAGGATGTTGCCTTGGCCAAATGCTGGATGGTCCCAGTGTCCCCCATCCCTCTTGACATTTTCCTCCCTCTTCCAGAGCTTTCCTTCACGACAGACACCCCAGTGGCGGGGTACTATGGAGTGTCCCTAGAGACACACCTCAAGAGCTTAGGCCGGGAGATTGCGCTTCCCATTGAAGCCTGTGTCATGATGCTGTTGGCTTCTGGCATGAAGGAGGAGGTAGAGAGTGCTCCACACCCCCTCATCACTTTCTCCCCCCAGATGCATTCCTCCCAAACTCAAAATGCATCCCTTCCCTCTTCATCCCATCCCCAGGGGCTCTTCCGGCTGGCAGCGGGCGCCTCAGTGCTGAGGAAGCTGAAGAGCAGCTTGGCCAGCGGCTCCAATGCCCTGGAGGAGTTTTACTCCGACCCCCATGCTGTGGCTGGTGAGTGCCAACAAGGCAGGGTGGGGGGACATGACCAGGTAGTCCCTGCCATCCATCCCTCAGCTGCCATCAGCTCCACTGCTCCCCCTCTCCTCCCAGGTGCACTGAAATCCTACCTGCGGGAGCTGCCCCAGCCTTTGATGACCTTCGAACTCTATGACGAATGGGTCAAAGTGGCCAGGTGGGTCCAGGCACTGGGGAGGAAATCACTGGCAGGTCTCAAAAAGCCCCCAGTCAACCCCCTCCATCCTTCCTGGCACTTAGAGCAGGAGTGCTCTGTCTCATTTGGGGAGATACGAGCACAGTGCCTCCGTGGATGCTTGCCTTCACTGCCCAGTAAAGCTGGACATCTCCATCTCCAGGGCTATGGCCTGCACAGGGCAGTCAACACTGGCCTTTGTCCTTGTCCACTGTGTCCCTCTCTGCCACAAGGAACAGGCCGAGCTATCTGTTCTTCCTTCTATCTTACAGTTTAAAGGACATTGACAGCCGTGTACAGAGCCTGAGGGACACCTGCAGCCGCCTGCCCCAGGACAGCTACAACAATCTGAGGTGTTTTGTCTGAACAAGGCTTCTTCAGCTCCAAGCAATCACCAGGGGTAGCCATTCCCTTCTCAAATCCCTACCTCCTAAACCCTTGCCCTCCTTTCACCCCACAGGTATCTGATCAAGTTTTTAGCCAAGCTGGCTGAACACCAGGAGGTGAATAAAATGACCCCCAGCAACATTGCCATTGTGCTGGGCCCAAACCTGCTGTGGTCACAGCAGAGCACAGGGTAAGGTCTGGTTTGAAGGGGTGGGAGGCATCTCCCTAGCCCCAGCTGGGGTGCCTTGGAGGCAAATGACATGGCAAAGGCTGATCCAGCAGTCTTCAGACTGGTCTAGAACACACAGAAATCTTCCATCCTCAAGTCCTGTCCCTTGTTCTCATGCTCCCCAGGTTGCATGTCCCCTCACCAGGCACATGTCCTCTTAGCCACTCTGCAAAGTAGTAGAGGAGGGGGCTGAAACCCAAAGCATGTTTTGTGACATGGATGGCTTTCAACACCACTGGCCTCCAACATCAAACCAGGGTTCCCAGGACATGGAAAAAGGCCCATCACACACACTGCCATGGCCCTTGGCTGGGCTGCCTTCCCTTCAGACCCTGACCCCTGCAGATTGAACACAAAAACCCATTTAGAGTTAATTCCCCCAAACCCTTCTTCTGATGCCTCTCCCTGTCTCACAGAGATCCCATGCAACTGGACTTGGCCTCAGTCTCCTCCATCCAGGCTGTGGTAGAAGCCCTCATCCAGAATGTGGACACTCTCTTCCCTGGAGGTAGGGCCAGGGCATCACTTGGTGGGCTGCAGCAGAAAGTGACAGGGAGAGGAAGGGAAAGGAACATTTTTCCATCTCCGGGAGGGGAGAAGTGGGAGGCTGCTCTGGCTCCCTACTGTGGGATCATTGCTCTGGGTGGCAAGTGCTTCCTCACAGGATCTCCTCCTTTTTCTTCACCCAGAGTTAGATTTCAATGTCTCAGGCATGTTCATGCCACCCACCAACACCGGACTTTGCAAGGCTGCCCCAGTGGAAGAGCCAACTCCTGCGACCCCTCCAGCCAGCACCCCCACCCTTTTGGATGGAGAGGCGTAAGTCTGATGGGAGCTAGAGGCTCTGGCTGTCCCAGCTCTCCCTGTGTCGTCCCTCCCTCCCACCTCACGTCAGGGCTGTACCCTCACAGATGCCTCACAGCCAGGATCACCATGCCCAACCAAAGCCTGACTTGCCCTGTTCTCTGTGCAGCACCTCCAGGGACCCTGAGGCCAGGTCCCAGCCGGCATCCCCAGCACTGCCCAGGTCACCTCCTGAAGCTGCAGAGCCACCAGCTCCGATGATGACTGACAACACCACCCGCAAAGGTTAGGGTGCTCCTGATGCCTGGGAAATTACACCCCCCAGTGCCACCTCCTGTGGTTGTCATCATCCTGCTGTTCTCCATGCAAGCGGGCACTGGGGATGTCCTTGTCACCAAGTAAGGGGAAAGGCCTCTGACTGGGGTAGCATGGCTAGGATCCAGCCAAGATGGGACCGTGGGATGGTGGGACACAGTATGTCCTCCAGTGCTGGGTTGAACACCTCCGGTAAAGAAGTGTCAAAGCTCATGGCCCTGTGTGAAAGGAAGAGGGAAAAGCCCCCCAGAAAAGCTGGTGTGCACTTGTGTCTTCAGGACACAACTTCAGGAGTTGGGCAAGGGGCAATTTGTCCAACCACTCTGTCTGCAGCCCCCTCTGCCCTTTGGAGAGATCCCAGCCCAGCTTTCTTTTCAGGCAAACGCCCAGCTCCGGCCCGACCCACAATGCCACCACCGCCTGTGACACAGCCTCGGAGCACAGCTCCTGCCCAGGCAACCAGCCCCAAAGCCCTGCCACGACGGACGCCCAGCAGAGCCCCTGGCATCCCACCGCCACTCCCTCCACAGCCAGCACCCCGCCACAGCCGAGATGTCCCACCATCCCCCAAGCCTTCCACTGGTGAGACTGACACAGTGGCTGCCATGGACTGTGTGCCAGGAACCACAGAGGAGGGGCAGCCACTGCCAGCAGGAGGAAGCCCCCTGGCCACATTGGCCCCAGAAGGACAGCCTACAGAGAACTGAACAGGGTGAGGGGCATGGGGGAATCACAGGTCAGGGAGATTGGATCCAGCACCACTCTGGGACCCAGCAGGTGCTGTGGAAATGCAGGCCTCAGGGACAGCATCTCTCAGTCCTCCTCCTTGTTCCCTTGGCTCACACCACCTGGCACGCTTTGCTTGCCTTCTCTCGCTCTCCTGTCTCCACCTCCCCACACCACCACGTCCCTGCCGGAGCCCAGCCACCAGTGAGGGCCCAGATCCCTGCCCAGATCCCCCACTGCAGGCCCAGCCACTGCTTGCAACTCTTGGGCCATTGTGGGCAGCTTGGCCCCATGGGGCCATCTGCAGATGCTCATCCATGATCCCAGTCCCATTTTCCCTTAAAATGCATTGCCTCAGGAACACACAGATGGATATATATAAATACAGATACATATATATATATATATATAGGTAGATATATATAGATATATAGATAGATACATAGACATATATAGATATATAGATATAGACATAGATATTTGGAGTGCATGATCGATTAGGAGTGGCTGAGGGAGCTCAGTTGTTTGGCCTGTAGAAAAGGACCTGATCACTTCCTCTAACTCCCTGAAAGGAGGGTGCAGCCAGGTGGAGACCGACCTCTTCTCCCAGGTTACAGGCGGACAGTCTTAAGCTGCACCAGGGGAGGTTTAGGTGGGACAGTCGGAGGAATTTTTTCACAGAAAGTGATTAGACATTGGAGTGGGCTGCCCATGGAGGTGGTGCGGTCACCGTCCCTGGAGGTGTTTAAGGAAAGACTGGATGTGGCACTTACTGCCATGGTCTGGTTGACATTGTGGTGTTCGGTCTCAGGCTGGACTCAGTGATGTTAGAAGGCTTTTTCAGCCTGAGTGATTCTGTGATATTTTCCAATATTTGAGAAGCTGGTGTCAAAGTCGCAGGCCGGTGTGAGCAGGGCACACTTGGCAGTCTGAAGTGCTGGAGGGTGCAGCCCGGGGGCCGCAGCGAGGACGAAAGGAGGCGGCAGCGCGGCCGACGCCCGCGGCCGGCCGGAACGCGGGGCCGGGCCATAATGGCGCCCGCGCTGCCACAGGCCGC
>NC_031773.1:48983771-49038587 GCF_001522545.3 Parus major | reverse complement strand
GGCGGCTGAGCGGCGCGGGGCTGCGGGAGGTGCTGGGCCCGGCGCAGGGGCTGCTCTTCGACTGCGACGGCGTCCTGTGGGCGGGCGAGCGCGCCGTGCCCGGCGCCCCCGAGCTGCTGGAGCGGCTGCGGCGCAGCGGCAAGGCCGCCCTTTTCGTCAGCAATAACAGCCGCCGCTCGGTGGCCGAGCTGGAGCGGCGCTTCAGCCGTCTCGGCTTCCGCGGCGTGCGCGCCGAGCACGTCTTCAGCTCCGCGCTCTGCTCCGCTCTCTTCCTCCGCCAGCGCCTCCTCGGCGGCGGCGGGAACGGGAGCGGGGCCGGCCGCGTCTTCGTGCTGGGCGGCGAGGGGCTGCGCGGCGAGGTGCGCGACGCCGGGCTGCGCCTGGCGGGCGAGGGCGAGCCGGCGCCCGGCGAGCCGGTGCGCGCCGTCCTGGTGGGCTACGACGACCAGTTCACCTTCGCCAAGCTGTCGCAGGCCTGCGGCTACCTGCGCGACCCGCAGTGCCTGCTGGTGGCCACCGACCCCGACCCCTGGCACCCGCTCAGCGACGGCCAGCGCACCCCCGGTGAGCCCGCGCCCCGTCCCGCGCCGCCCCGGGGGGAAGGGGCTGGTGGCGGGGGTGGCCTCGGGTGGGCTTCGCTGTCCCAGGTGCGGGCGAGGCGGATCCCTGAGCGGCAGGACGAGCAGGGATGCCCTGGCACGTCCCTGCCGGCTCCCGAAGCGGTGCTGCCGGCATCCCGCTTGCCTGTCCTGTGGCGGGACCCGGGGTGCTGAGCTTCCCGCGGCTACTTCTGTTCCTCCTCCTTCTCTCCCTGCAGGGACTGGCAGCCTCACAGCCGCGGTGGAAACGGCTTCGGGCCGCAAGGCGCTGGTGGTGGGGAAGCCCAACACGTACATGTTTGATTGCATCGTGGAGCGTTTCGGTGTCGACCCATCCCGCACCCTCATGGTGGGAGACCGTCTGGAGACAGACATCCTCTTCGGCAAGAACTGCGGCCTTGCCACCATTCTCACCCTGACAGGCGTTTCCCGCCTGGAAGAGGCGCAGGCCTACATGGCCAGCGACAGCGCCGCTGCCAAGGATCTGGTGCCCAATTACTATGTGGACAGTATTGCAGACTTGATACCAGGCCTGGATGAGTAACAGTTTGTACATGTGAGAGCAGAGGGGTCAGGTTCCCCATCCCAGATCTCCATCTGTTCCCATTTCTCTCTCACTGCCCTATTCCCTCAATTCCTGGTTTCTTCACATGCCAACATCCTTCTTTGGGGGCAAAATGGGAAGGGGATTGGCAGGAGGGGACAGGTTTCAAGTTGTCTCTGCTGAGAGCTATCCAGGACGGACAGAGTCCTCGTCTCCCTTATTGCCAGCTGCCAGCATCTTTGGGAGAGGGCTGGAGGCTTTGAGGCTGGGGGGGGACGGGGTGGGGGGGTGTCAAATCAGTGTCTGTGTGGCCTCTCCCCCTGCAGAGGTTCAGGACTGGCTGTTTTAGTATTATTTTTCCCTTGGATAACCAGTGGTGGCCTTTTACTGCTGTCCTTCAACTTGTAACTCTTCTGAGCTGCAACCCTGCAGTCCTTGTGGTAACCCCCTCCTTGCCAGGGGATTGGCTGGCACTGTCACCCACCTGGTGTCTATCAGTGCCAGGGCATGTGGAAGGAGTGTGCCAGAGCTCTGGAATCATGAATGAGAGCATCTCTGCCTCCCACAAGTGAAAGAGAGCATTGCCTCTTCTCTCTCCTGTTCCTTAGAGATGTTTCCCCCACTATCCCCCTGCCCCAGCCCAGTTAATAACTGTGCCAGTGTCCATCTCAAGGACAGAAAAGACTGGTTTGAGGGTCTTTTTCTTGTGCCAAACAGACAAGCTGTGACTGCGCACAGTGGGTCTGCAGTTGTACCTTGTTTTCAAGCACCCTTTCTGAAGGGGCTTGTGAAGGACAGAGGGCTCCTAGACCATGACAACACAGCACTAATGAACTGTATGACTCTCCCTGGTTTGCCCCTTCTCAGTTGGATTTTGTCATAGTACAGTGAGAGAAAAGTGCTGATGGGGGTCTGTGCTCCAGCTGCTGGTGTGCAGGTGAGATGGTGATGGTGTTGTCACTGCTGTGAATGTGTCACAGTCCTCAAAACCATTCCTTGCTGCTTTGTCTTTCTACGTTTTTTTTTTTTTTAATTTCTTGATCTAATTTATCAAAATTATTTATTGTTCAAATATTGTATTATTTGTATAAATTATGCTGACTGGTTGCACCAAGGGGACAGAAGGCAGTGCCTTTGGCATCCCTTACTGTCCAAGTCCCATGTTGATGTTCTTACACTCACTGTGTCTCTGTATATAATAAAGTGTGAGCATAGGCTGGAAATTACCACTTTTTTTTTCACTCATGGTCCCACCAGGATGGAACTGCCCTAGGTAGCTTTGAGCCCTCACAGGTGAGGACATGGCAGGACCTTTCCTCACTCAAGGGGGTGCTGCTGGGTAGACAAGACAGCTGGGTAGTCTGGTGGATAGTGTTTTTGAGCTGCCCTTTGCTCAGAACCAGGGTGGAGGTGTCTGTGGTGTGGGGCATGGGGTCCAGCCGGGTCACTTGGAGCAGAGAGCAATGCAAGCCCTGCCAGCTGCCCTTTGCATTCCACAGCACGGGGGATTCATTGCTGGGGAGCTGTGACCTCTTGTGCTGCACCTGAAGGCTGCCCTCTGCTAGCCAGGTGCACCCCAATGATCTGTGTGGCCCTGCTGGGGTAGGGGTGAGGTGCCATCTCTGTTATGTGCATAGAGCTTGCAGGGGGCTGAGAACTGCCCAGGTGAGGTTCTACCGTGACCCTTCTTGACTATGCTATGCTTTAAGGGACAGGGAGGTGGCTGTCACTGTACCCCTGGGGTGACCTTAACCAGACTATAGCTTGCCATGTCCTGGGTTTGTCTGTAGTCCCAGCCCAGAGGGAGAAAACATATTGGGTAAGAAAAGTTGGAAGTGACTCAAATGTACTTTTTCTCCATTCCTCATACAGGAGCCAATCCTCCCTTTTGTCTGTCAGACCCCTTTAACTGCTGTTGATGGCAACCAAGCATCACATTTCCCACTTGAGAGATCAGCATTTAACGTTCAATAACTGCTCTGTGTAAGGTAGTGCCATGTCAGCTCACATGGGAGAATTGGATGCAACTTATTGTCCCTAGGATAGTTCCAGGTGCCGAATGCCTTTTCCTTCTTTGTATTTTTTTGTGTCCAAAACAACCTAGGAAACAGCCTTCCAAAAGAAAAGAAGATCCAAAGGGTTTTCTGAAGACTGCCTGTCATCTTAATCAGTCCCCTTTGGATATGCCTGTTTCTCTCTTTTGTCTGTCCCACATCCAAACAGGCCACCAGAGGACTGCTAGTCCCTTAATGAGTACTTGACCAACACTTGCATTAGACAGAATTAAGTAGAACAAGTTTGAGACCTCATGTGTCTGCTAACTTGGGTTACCAATCTAGAGATACCCAGACCCTGGTTTATTTTTCAGAGCTCTCAGTTCTTGTATCAGGCTGAAATTTGAAGCGCTGCTGTTGTGACTTTGGGGCCACAGCTGGAAATGCTCAGTACAGCTGCAAATTTCTCAGGCTGAGTTGGTTACGTGTGAGTGTACAGAGGAGTTCTGCGCAGTGAGAACATCCCCAGGACATGTCCCCTTTTTTCTAGGGTGCTTTGAGGGTGAACACTTGTCTGCTCTGTTCTTTCCAGACAGCAGATGGGATGCTGGAGGCTGTAGTCTCCCAGGATGGCACACTGGAAATGAAACAGGAAATCCAGTGTTGCAGCCTGAGTTTGGGCCCTCTCCAAAGATACTTTGGAGTTTGTCCTTTGGATTCCAAATGGTGAGCCTGCAGAGTAGGTTTTTTCCATGTGACTGCTGCTGGAAACAGAGCTCAGCAGAGGTAATGGCTGATCCCTGTCTTGTGGCCATGTAGCTTCTTTTCATCTGGTGAAAAGATGAGGGCTTTGCTATGAAGCAGAGCTGGACTTGGAGCAGAAGGGTTTATCAGCTCTTCCCTTGGTTCATGTAGGTGAGGACATTAGGCAGGGGTGACTTTTGTCCTGTAAACATCAGTGCAGCTGCTCCTGCTCTGAACAGGGATGGAGCAGCACTGTAGGGGTCCATCAGGTCTGCCAGACTTTGGTTTTGTGTGGCTTCCCCCTGCTACTATCACTCCAGCATGTAATGAATGTGGCATGTGAGCACATCTTGTTAGGAAACTAGACTGAGAGTACCCCTGGGAGTGATGAGCTCCCTATCCAAGCCTGTCAGACACCCATTCAGCCGCTGACAATACGGGGTCTGTGATCCTCATGGGGTTCAGGCTTTGGTTCCCTCTGGAATAGGTCTGGTAGGGCTGCAGATAACATCTGCTGTTGAAACTGAAAAAAGCGATGGTTCGTGCCTAAGTCAGCTGATTTCTTCTTGTCTAACACAGCATTTCTTCTTGGGTTGAGTGTTTAGGGAAGCAGTGAAGTTGCCAGGGAGGACAGGGCTGTGAAGTGTAGAGCTGTGGCAGCACACAGGAGGGTGGAGCAGATGGGAAGCCCCACTTGGTGTAGTGTAGGAAAAGGTATTTATTTTCTCATCCTCAGAAAACTGCATTGCCTTTTCCTGCCGTGCAACAGAGACAACACCCAGACAGGTGGCAGCCGTTCCATTACACCAGAAAACTCCTATCCATAAGTGCAGTTACTGTGGCAACCGCTGGCTGGATGATGTCAGCTGCAACCTGCTGAGCATTGCCTGCTCTGGGCAAGGCTTCAGACCCTTAGTTATCTTTGTGCCCTTTCTCTGGACTCTCTCCAGTATGTCTCTGACTCTCTTGTACTAAGGAGCCCAGAACTGGACCCAGTGCTGGATCCCAGGTCCTTTTCTGTCATGCTGCTTTCCGGTTGGGTGGTCCGCTATATTTACTGGACCCTGGGGTTATTGTTTCCCAGGTGAAGGACTTTGCACTTCTCCTCATTGAATTTCTTGAGGTTCCTGCCATCCCATTTTCCCAGCCTATCAAGGTCACTCTGAATGGGACCACAACCCTCTGGTGTGTCAGCTGCTCCTCCCACTTTTGTCCACTGGCAAACTTGCTGAGGGTACACTCTACTGATACTTCATCTTACAGTTCATTAATGAAGATGCTAAACAGAATACCCAGTATTGACCCCTGGAGGACATCCCTAATTACAAGCCTCTAGCTAGACTTTATGCCACTGATCAACATTCCTTGGGCCCAGCTGTTCACACAGTTTCCTGTCCACTTCACTGTTACCTCAGCTAGCCCATACTTCCATTATCTTCTCAAAGGGAATTTTGTGGGAGGCAATGCCAAAGGCCTTACTGAAGTCAGGGAATATGTCCGCTGCTTTCCTCTCATCAAGCAAGCCAGCCATTTATCATGGGAGGTTGTCAAGTTGGTCAAGTGACTGACACTTCAGAAAGACAACAAATGGGCCCAAGGACATGAATCGGTGAGTAGATGCTCATGAACATGAGGAACTAGAGATAATCCTGTCTGGGAAGCTGTTAATGTTCAGCCACATGACATGGTAATAGAAGTGGGAGAATTTGGAAGGTGTTGAGACTGGCAGGACAGAGGAGGTTTTCTTTGCATGGGAAAGTGCCTCCAGAGCCAAGAAAGGATCATGATCCTAGGAACTCGCTCGATACTTGCCTGACCTGATGTGAGAGTCCCCCTCTGCCAAGGCAGGCAGCTCTGGCGCCACCCTGTCCTGCAGCAGCTGGAGCAGGGAGGAGGAGGAGAAGGTGATGAGCAGCAGCCTGTTACTGCCTGCCCTGGTGAACCAACCAGCATTTACTCTTCCTCCAGCAGCAGTGTGTGTACAGTCCCTCCTCTGCAGCATAGCTTCCCTCTCCTCACTCCTCACTCAAGGCATTGTCCCCTCCACAACATAACATGGGTTTTCAGGTTCCCCTTTGCCATCTCTCTATCATAATACATTTTTTTTCCTTCCTTACTGCTGCCTCATTTGCTCTCTGGACTCTGACCCCAGAAAACTCACCTGGCAGCCCAGGAGAATTACGTGGCTATGCACATCTAGGAACTGTTGCTGTTGTTGGACTCTGCCTTAGAATTGTGTGTGGATAATGTATTGGAAGTGCTCCTAGCAGACAGGCTGTTCTGGTGTTCCTTATACTCCCTGGGAGATGCTGAACTTGAGGGCAATTAAAAACTGTTCAGGTTTCCACCAGCTTTCAGAGTTATACTGGTCTCTGTAGCTTCAGTACGCCACTGCAGCAAAGCGCTGTCAGCTCTGTAAGCCTTCAGCATGGGCACAAGAGAGATGTGATACCAGAAACATTTCCAGATCACAGGGCAGCTGCCTGTGATGATCCAGGTTGTTCTGCCCTGTGATTTAGCCTGCTGGATGTGCAGCTCCAGCATCTAGCAGTTTCCAGTCTGTATAGGATATTGCTGAGCACTGAGATGCTCTCTTCATGTGTTGTGGGTGAGAGAAACCTGTCCTTTAAATGGACACAGTTGTCCATCAAGTCACTCAAAAGTCCTGTGCCAGCCTTTCTGCCCTTGCTGAACTTCTAGCCTAGCTTCCACATAAACTGGACAGAAAGTGGTACCTGGGTAAAATTTATGGCAGGAACTGCTTCCTTACTTGACCTGTTTCAAGCAAAATGAAACAACTCAGATCCCTGTTTCTGTTCATGCCAGCTACACTCTGCTGTCATACTACAGCTGCCTATGTCCAGCTTAGGTAGTTTATCCCTGCAGCATAGCAGCCAGAGTAAACTGAGTCTTTTGGGCTGTAGATTAGAGATTTCCCACGTGCTGGGACAACATGGTTGTAGCCCTGGGCAAGGCTTCCTTCATGAAAAAGAGCTGTTCCTGACTTGGTGTCCTTCTCTGGCCTAACATTTGGAGGCTTTTGATTCAGCTGGGTTTGGGCAGAGCCTGAGAGTGGCACAGAGCAGTGGCAGTCCCTGCTTGTGCACTCGCCAGGGTTGGGGGTAGACATGTGAAGAATGGCAGTACGCTGCTGTTCAGCACTCGAGTACAGCTAGAAGATCGTGTGACTGCCACAGTCTTGGTTACCTGGACACTGACACAGCTCATGAGGCAGGGTGGTCATACTCCTCCAGTGGAGAGTGTAGGCTGTGTTTAGGTTGTTCCATGATGCTTGCTGCCTTGCAATTCATCACAGTCTCATTAGCTGCCTTCCCACAATTTCAGGGCTGTAAAGACATATGTCACTGAGCAGTCCCATGCTGTGTTTGACTCCTATTTGGCCATAACCAACTCTGAATGCCCTTGAGCCAATATTGCTGGAAATCTGCCTGTTGGTTCAGGTGTTTGAGCTGCTTTCTTGTCAGTAATGTGTTGGGGCAGCCTGGTATTTAAGGATTCTCAGAAGAGCTGCCTACAGTAGTAGCCTCCCTCTTGGTCACTTGTCACTTGCTGACAGCACAGCAGCAGTAGAATGGTCCTTCTAGAGGAGCATATCTGATCCTCAGGTCAGCCCAGGGATTGGGATGGCTGGTCACAGCAAGCAGCACACGGTCCTGGTTGGCACAGCCTTTGAGCCACAGGATCTGAGACCCCACGGTACTGCTTGCTGATGCAATTCAAATCTCTGTCATTACTCCTTTGGGTGTGTTGTAAGTTTTTCCAGGACAGCATGTCCAGCCATTGGACACAAGAAGCATCAGGAAAACCTGTCTGATTCCTGTAGTGACTTAGACAGAGATGCATCTACCTGGAAAGGGAGTATGTGAATTACCCTGGGACTTTTTCTGGCAGCATGCCTCCAAACTCAGAACATGGAGGAATCCTGTCTAATACCCATAATTCCTCCTCTTTTCCTGGCAATGTTCTGCAATGCAGAGAAGTAAGACACCTGCAAAGGATCATCCCTATATGCTCCTTGTCTCTTGAACTCGGATCCTATGCCAGGTGCAATAAGTAAATCAGACAACCCTGGTTGTCTAGGGATCTCACTCTCCCATCCCCTGGACTATTGTTCCTTGGGCTGGAAATAAATCTAGAAGTAGAAGGCTCCTGTATTGTGTTCCCATTATGCTGGCTGGAGTTAATTGATACCAGATTTTTCTTTAATTTCATAATATTTACATGAAATATTGTCTTTCCTTTTACCTTTCTGTTATCACTACCAGGACTCCACTGCCTGACTGTTCCTTGTAGAACAGTGTGAGTTGTGCATCCCTGCCACCACCCAACCCACTCAGACCAGCTGTTACCCTGTCCTTTGGCACACAGCTGGGTGATACCTAGGGAACTTGGTGTTGGGCATGGTAAGAAACAAAAACACATCTGATTAGAAGGAAATGCAGCTGAAATTGCTTTCCAGCAAAACCTCGCTTTCACTGTTGCCTGAGCTTACTGTCTGTCTGTCTGTCTCAGTAGGGGGAAAGGAGTGGGAGGTTCCACATCAGAGTTTCTCCATAGATCTGTAAACCCAACACAAGCTGGTGCTGCAAAAACCGCAGTTATTTTCACATCAGTCTGATGCTCAGCAGCAGGAATGCTTTCACGACAAGAAAGGAGGTTTGCCAGGCAGGGGTGAACAGCTGAAGGTTGAGGAGCAGAATGGGATGGTGTAGGGTGTCATCCCAGCCGATACGAGCAAGCTCACAGAAATACAGGTTGATAAATGGCAGCTGGTTGGGGAAAGAGTGTGAAATCCTGTCCTTTTGCAAAGCTTTCATTCCTCTGAGTTGTTCAACAAGACCCCTTCCCAGGAGATGAAAAGCTGGATTTATACCCACAGACAATTTTGGCTGTACTTCGGGTGTCAGCTTCTTTTACTAGACATTGTTCACACTGCAGGCCCCTAACTACTGCTGGCTCCCTGGGTGCAGCCAGCCACCCTGCAGCTGCAGCTCCCTGCTCCAGCGCTGTTTCTCATCACAGCTCATTCTTACTTCAGCCCACAGCTCCAGTCAGCAGCGGCTTGGTCACGCAAGCGTCTCTGCTCATGAGAGCTTGGTTGTTGGCAAGCACAAGGCTGTGTCCTGGAGAGCAAATGGCACACAATGTGGCCAACAGCCCTGCTGTCTGCATCCAAGTCACAGATCTCTTTTGTGCATGCTAAATCAGCTCCTTCTGTGCGGGGTATATTCTGTCTTACTTCCAGGGGAACATGCCCTCCACCAGTGCTCTATAGTTTAATTGGTATAGATGTACGCTTTCAGTTTGCACATTATCCTCCCTTCAAAAGCTGACTTATGCAGTACTCTTCGTCCACTCCTGATGAATGCCAGATACCCTGCTTGCTGCTTTACTCCATCAGCTGCATCACCACAAGGGTCTCATCTTCTGTTTTTCAGAACCATAGCACATTGGTTTTACCTGTCCAAGTCAAAGTGAAAAAGGATGTAATCTGTTCAGGCACTGCTGTAAACCCCTTAGCAGTTTCAGGTACTTATATCTCTGTGAAAGGAGCAGGATGGGAGAACCATCCACAGCCACCTGCAATCCCTTCTGAGGGGTACAGCAATCCCCAATGCTTGTGCAGTGCCCATTTCCAGACTCACATGGAGGGCAGTTATTCATCCAGTGGGTGAGCAGCCAGATTTCACAGAATGGAGCCCCTTCTCCTCCGCAGCTACGCTGGGCTGGCCATGCAGGGAGAAGGACAGCACCTGGGACTGTGGTTGCAAGATGCTGGGAAGCTGCACGAATGCAAACTTGATGATGTAATGGCAGCCTTCATCCCAGCTCATTCACTGGTGCCCAGTAGGTTTGCCCTCGAGGGGCAATGCTTTAACGGGAGGAGGCCGCAGACACTCAGCCAGGGCAGGGCAGCTGCCACACCACCGAGGTTGCCACCACAGCATGCTCAGCTATCCCAGCCCTGGGAGAGCCAGGGCTGTGGTCACGAGTCCCACAGGCACAGCCAGCAGTGAAGCTGGGCTTGGCACCCTGGTGCAATGCAGAGAGGGAGCTCATTGCACTTCCTTGGGCAGAGCTGAAACCTGCCAGCTGGGCAAAGGCTTGCTGGGGAGCTGGGGCCTGTTGGTGCTTGTCCTGGTTGCAGATGGAGGAGGACAGGGACCTGGTCCACCTGCAGCCAGGGTGGTGTTGAGATGCCACCAGCAGTGGGAGCCAGGGGAGCCACCTGTGCAAGGTGTGGGTGAGAGGCAGGCTTCTGTCCAAGCTTCCAGTTTCTCTGTGATAACTGCCAGTGTGCCAGCACTCTGCAAAACATACAGTCAAAATTGTTTTGGTGGGTTATGGGAGGGATCCAGAGATGTATGGTAATCCCCCAGGGAGAAGTTGCCTTGAGAAGTCTCAGGATCCCTGTTCTCATCCCAAAACACTGCTTGCTCACCAGCCATCCTCTCTCCCCCTGAGCAGGCCAGCTGTGACTCTCTCTTGTGCTACTTGCTTCAGCCTGCATTGCCATCAACACTGTTGGTGCAGCTGAGATCTGATCCGTGGTGTGACAGTGCTGGATGATTCTCTTTTGCAGATATCACGCTGTTTCTGGAATCATGCACACACAACCCAGGAGACTGAACAACATTGCATTGAAAAGGAAAGTAGGAAACAAAAGCAGCACATTTCATGTTTCAGCCTCTTGGAGGGACCAAAGGGCATACTGTCTTTAGAAATACTACAAAAGGCTAAAAGAGATGTATAAGCTCAGCTGTGAAACATATGTCCTGCTTTCTGGCTTCTCCTGGGATTCATCCCCCCCTGCCCACTGCAGGTACCCATACCCTGGCACCGTTCTGGGGCTCTGCGTGGCTGGGCTGAGCCTTCCTTGGGCACTTGGCACAAAGGGAGGCCCTGCAAACATACAGAGGTCATTCTGCCTTTGGCAGACCTGTGCCAGGCCAAAAAACCCCAAAGGATGCAAAACTTTCTGAACCATGTGTGAGTCTCCCCTGAAAAAGAGAGAGCACATACCCAGCAAACTAGGCCATCCCACCTCCAGCAGCTCTCAGCCCCTGCCTAGACAGTGCTCGTGGCACACAGGCCAAGAGCCTGCCTTTCTCAGAAAGTGCCCAGCCTCCCCATGGAGACTATCACTCCAAGCCAACAGTTACCCTCAGTTACTGACCAGAGGGACGGTCAGCTCACAGTATGGCCAAATATATTCCCACTTCTGTATGGAAATAGCAGCCCAGAGCCCAGCATCCCAGTTTCACTCAGAGGTAAAACCATCAGCCTCCCAAGTGAGCTAAGTTACAGCCATGTGCTAGGCATGGCCTAACATTTCTGCAGAGGGAAAGCAAATTTTACAAAGGGGAAGTGGCAACTTGATGAGGAGCTGGTCAGCATCCAGGGTCAATCCTTGAGAGAGTTTCCCAGACAGCAGCAGCACACCAGCTTTGGTCAGTCATGCTCTTCACTCACACTGCATGCTTTCAAGAGCTTGAGCCCAACATCTCTGAGGCCGTCCTGAACAAACCTCAGCATCCCTGTGATCCCCAAGAATGAGTATGTATGTGGAGGGACCGGGTTTTCTCTGTCAGGGCTGCTCTGAGCAGAGCCAGGGATAAGGTGGAGATGGGAATGCAGCAGCAGCAGAGGTCCTGCATGATCCCCATCTCCTGCCCAGCCCATGAGACACATCACAAGGATGTTCAGTCTACACATGAATGGTTCAGTCTACACAGAGCTTGTAGCCAGGCTCAGCAGTGGGTGTTTTGGCCAGAGAGATTTCCGGAAGGTGCCAGGTGCTGCCTGTGGCTTCTCTGCCATGTGTGGGGTCTGTGCAGGGCTGGTGGAAGGAAAAAAGTGGATAGTGATGAAGCAATGGTGAGCTTGAAGGAAGGCCAACCGAGACACCCTGAGAAACGAAGCAAGTAATAAAATCCCAGAGAAAAACAGCACTCCGCACCCAGCCGGGCCCTCTCCTGAAGCTGCCAAAAAGGCATCCTTGGCTCAGAGGTAAGCAGTCATAAAATGCAGGGAGAGACTTCCCAGGGAGGGAAGGTTTTACCTGTTGAGCAAGTTCATGGGTACCCTCGCCCACCAGCAGGGAGTGTTGAGCACGAAGGGCAGTCATCCCGCTGCAGCACTGCAGGAGAGGGGGAAACAGGGCTCTGTTTCCCCTGTGGCACCCAAGAAAGAGACTGGCTGGGTCATTCTCAGAGGAGACCAGGCCCTAGGGAAGGTGGGGTGGGAGCCCGTGCCAAGTGGGTGGGTTGCCATCTAGGGAAGACTGAGTGCCTTGGCTGATTTTGACAGGCTGATTGTATTTTTGACTACCCTCCTCAGACCCAAACCTTCATGGCTGGAGAAGCAGTTCTGACTACTCGTAGGGCTGTCTCTCAGCAGCCCTGCCCCACCAGACCTGATGGATCCTTCTCCCAGCCGCTGCTCTCCCTCCATGGCTCATCCCTGCTCATGGGCACAGGTCTTCATGGACTCGCTCAGCAGGTAAAACATCCCCTGCTCACAAAGCTGAGCTTGCACCCCCAGGGCAGATGAATAAAGCACCACGTGGGGCAAGGCCCTGTTCTGCTCTCTGCTGTTTCTCCTTCCCTTTCCCCCAAATAAACAGAACACCACAAAGAGAGACAAATGCCTTTGTTTTCCAGGGGAGGACTGTCAGAATGGCATGTCTCCCTGCATCTTGTTAGGGGTTAGATAAGTCCGCAGGAGCCATGGGGAGCTCTGTCACACAGCACAAGTCCTTGCTGACAGTACTATTGTTAAGAAGGGGTGCATTTTGGGAGGGCCGGGGCTTTTGCCCCCTGCTTGTTTCTCTCCAAGAAAGTCACGGCTCATGCCTGCTTGCCCAGGGAGACTTCCCTCCCCAACTGCTCTTATCCTGAACAGACAGCAGCTTGGCATTCACCAAGGGGGTGAATGGGGCTGGCCTCTCTTTCTGGACCTCTCCGTGTGCCCCTGGGCTGGCAGGCACTTCATGGGGTGGCAGAACTGAGCTCTAAAGAGCTTGCCTTCTTTTGGGGCTGCCCAGCACCAAGTTCACAGTGCTCCAACCCAACTTCTGCACCCAGCAGTGTCCCTTGGATTGCTCCTGCCAGGAGTAATCTCCCTCTGCTCCCAGCAGAGCCAGTGAAGCGAGTCCAGGATGCTCACTCTGCCTGGTATGGGGGACGCCTTGCCCAGAGCTTGGCTTAGGGCTAGGTCTTGCAAAGGTCCTGTCCCACTCGGGGCAAGGTTACACAACAGCAGGCCCTGCAGAGACAGAGCTTTCCCTATAAGGTTATCTCCTTATCATGGGCTTGACCTGGAGACTACTCTCATCTCCCATCTTCCCTTTGAATGGGAGGAGGTGGATTATACTACAAACTGAACCTGCCTGACTAAATATAGCCAGTGCAGAGACCAGGAGAACCTCCCTGTTTTTCCTCTGTTTGCTTTGATGGGAATGGAAATAATGAATCCCAGCTGTTGCCTGCTTCTGGAGCAAATGCCTGAGGGCTAGGAGGCCAGTACCTCTCAGATGTCCATGGTTTTTGAAGATATTCCACCCTGGACAAGGAAACCTTTAGATGGTTCAGTGGCCCTTGGCTTCATGGTGTATCTGGTGAACTTGCTGCGGGCTGAACAGACAGCATGGACATTCCTCATAGACCAGGTGCCTATGGGGAAGGGAGGGTATATCCAAAAATACCTGGCTGGCTGATGGACCTTCCCTTGCCTTCCATCCTGAGTGAGAAGAGCAGGCTTTGTGCTCATGTGAGCAGCACTTGCCACCAAAGCACTGGCCTGTGGATGCTGCAAGTGTACGTCCATCCCTCTCCTCCCAGCATCCCACTGGGATGAGGTGAATCAGAAGTTGATATTACATCTCATCAACCCCTTGCTCAATCTGTGATCCTACTCTCTACCAAAACATCTGTCAACCAGCAGCCCACAGGCTAAATATGCTTCATAAAATCCTTAAAACTGTCCCACAGAAAAGCTCTCCACCTAAGCACATGGCCAGGCAGCTGCTTGGCATGTCAAGATTCACGCCTCCAGCAAAAGTCAAGAGTTTGTCAGTGCTCAGCCTCCATGTCCATCACATCAAGAGCAAGACTACAATCCTGTAGAACAGAGCCATGTTATTCATCTTGGCACTAAGTGCATCAACATGCTTCCTGCCCTTCTCACAAGTCACCCATTTTTACTGGGACATGAGCTGGTCCTTGGCTTTCTCCTGGAAAAATTACACCGTCTTTGTTTGGGAAAGGCTGAGGAACCCAAGGAGATTCTGCCCAAGACCACAAGGCAGAAGAGAGGGAGAGCATGTCTGTGCACCCAGTGTTGGGGGTGTGTGAGCTCGTGCTCCTGACAAATTGGCCTGGATTACCACCCCAGCAGCTGCTCCTGTGAACCCGCCCCAGCTCAGGATCTGTAGGAGGGAACCAAGGAGATCCCCAGTGTGGATCCTATCTCTTGCATGAGGTGTGGACAGTTGACACCTGTACTGGGCTGAGCAGCAAAGGTCAGCTCTTCCCAGGTGCTGCAGGCTGGCAAAGCCCAGCTTGGGTGTTGGTGGGCTGCCTCAGCACCTGCTCTGTGCCCAAGGTGCAAAGGAAGCTGGAGAAGCCAGAGGTGAGGGAGAGCAGGCCCTTGTGTGCGACATGATGATGGCTGGATGTTCTTGGGGCCAGGGGTAGAGATGGCTCTGCCAAGGGCTTCTTTGGAAGGATCCACTTGTAAAAACTCCCAAAGGAGCAACACAGCCTCACCACAGCAGTGATGTGTGTGTGAGCACCAGCCTCAAGGGTGTCTGGGCCCCCTTGCAAGGGAGTGGGAACCAGCAGCATGGCAGGGGATGACACATCCCGTGCTTTCCACAGCCTCCAAACTGTGATAGCATCAGAAAGCACCCTGCACTTTCTCCCCCCAGATAGTGTAAGCCTCAGGGAAATGAGGGTGCCAAGCCCTGCTGAAACACCCTCCCATTTCAGCAGCTGATCCTGGCAGATAACAGACAGCTTAGCAGGTAATTGTTCCAGCTGGTTCTAGGGTGACAGGCAGCAGCTGCCTAACAGAGCTCACTGCCACCTAAATGTTTGGGGCACAGAGTGAAAGATGGCACATGTTTCTGAAACCCCCAAGGGCATTTTGGGGGACTCAGGGTCCCCAGTCAAGCCATGGAGAACAGTCCCAGGCTGCACCAGCTCTGTCCCTCCCAGAAGGATGCATCCATGCTGGGAATGATGAGCTGTGCCACCCACAGGAGCCCCAGGGAGAGCAGCTGCATGTCTGTCCAACCCAATTCTGTTTTCTCCAGCCCTTGCTGTCTGGTGGGGCCCCATTCCCCTTTGGAAAGGCCAAGTTGGTCTTTTGCCTGCCTTGGCTTCTGCTCAGCTGTGCTGATGCCTTGAGGTCACATGTGCTTTGGAGGCTCTCCAAGCACGAGATGTGCCCCTAATGCTGGCTCATGGACTGGCTGCAGATGAATGCATTTGCCAAAGTAGATGCAATGGCCCAAGCAGGGCTTGTCTCAGGGAGTAAAACCTGATGTGCTCAGGCTCCCTGCCGGTCTCACCTCCTGAGCATGTCAGCTGCTGTTTCTGACATGTGTGGAGACTAACATCACAGCCCACACCCTAGGTACCACTTCCCATACACACAAAAAAATACCAAATGGGTGTTTTCAGGCTTCTTGGCATTCCTGAACAGCACAGCCTGTTCATGGCAACCCTTTTCTTCGGGACTATCATTCCACATAGGTTTTTACACACATTGCTTGCTGAAAAATGGTATGCAGCTGAGTTTCGGTCTCAAGGGTGTTGGAGGAGGACGTGCCTGTGTTCCATGAACATGCTTCTCCTGAGCACTGTTGGAAGACCTGAAACCAGCATCTGGGTTGCTGCAACATGTTCAAACACAGCATCCACTTACAATTTGCATATTAAGTACAGCAAACAAACTTCTGCCCGGTGCACCTCCAAAGTCACTTCAACAAAAGACAAAATACGAGACAGCTAATATGCCTCAGCAGGTTCTTTCTAGGCTTGAAATAGGCTCAATAAATGGTAGGTTTCTAAGGCACCTCAAGGACACTAATTTGGGTATTGCAGCAGTGCAAAGCCGGTGGCCACAGTCAGGCAATAGCCGGCAGCTCTTCTGTTCCGGCACACCTGTGACGAAACATCTGACCCTCATGCATGGAGCTACATTTCCTTGCCCTTGACCTTCCAGCACTAATGAGCAGCACAAGAATAATCCTTGGCGTCACATTTTAGCACAATTATACCTTTCAATCCTGCAGTGGTGGTGTGGGGCTTATATTGCAGGCCCTCTGGAAGTCATTAGCCAACATCCAGACAAGCGGTGGCAACGTTTTCCCCTCTACAGTCATCATTTGCTGAGCTTGCGGCTCTGCTTTCAAAATTTGTCATTTCTTATAGGTTAGGTTTGAAGCCTTGCCTTCAGTGCCTGCACAACCTGAACAACACATGCTGCACCCCAACTCATTTTCACTTCTGTCTTTACTTTTCCTTCTATTTCTTTGACTTGATTTATTTGAAGAAAACTGGAAATTCATGCCAGTGGTCAGAAGTTGGTTTCCCACTTTTTTTAAATAAGAAAAATATTATCAGCTTCAAAGTCAGAGTTGTGTGAGGTCCCTAACTGTACTTTGTCTACAGCAGAACTTAAGACTTGCTCCATTCACCATCCACTCTCCCCAGTTTGCTGTTCCCCTCTGGCTCAGCAGCAATTGCCAGGCTTTGCTCAACCTGTGTTTGTAGCTCTTGGAAATACTCTACATGCAGCAAGCCCCTGGTCCAGGCTATGTCATTGTGAGCAACCTCTCTGTGTCGAAACCAAGAAAGTGCTTTCCTAAAGCGTTCCTCCTTGACTTGCTTTGCTGTGCTGCCCTGGGCCAAGTGCCCTTAAACTGAAGAGCAGATGGCCTGGAGCCTTCAGTCACTGCCTGGCTGGGATTAAAGATCTGCTAAGGCCCGTGCTTCAGCCTCACAGTCAGGATCCTTCACGTCCATGGTAACCAAAGGCTTTTTTGCTGTGCTGTCAGTATTTCCAGCATGGTCAGGTGAGGAGTCCTGCTGTCTGTCACCCCAGCAGACAGAGGAGTTAATCAGTGGCCGTCTCCTCGCTGATCTCACATGCCAGAAGAGCACTTGAACAGCTTTGGCCAACCACCTCTGTGAGCTGACACAGGCTGATCCATGTTGCCCATGGCTGTGACCCAGCACCGAGCTCCTCCCTGCCTTCCTGGCCAGGGTGCTGTGTCCATCCCACAGCCACAGGGACACCGCCCCACTGGCAGAGCAGGAGCACTTCCTTCCCCACCAAGCACTGCAAAGGCCACAGACTTTGCACCCCAAAGGCAAGACGGAGCCCAGTGTGAGCAGCAAGAGGTGCAGAGTAGGAGGTGGGGAGCATGGATTTGGGAACCTCTCAGGATGCACTCAGAGGTGTGTCTAACACATCCCAGCATCATTAGTGCAAGGAGTCATTCCTGCTTCCCCAAGCTGTAACATCAGGCTCGCCCGGATAAATCACTTGTCCAGGTACCCTTTGATAACATTTGCAGGATTATCTTCACCACTTGGGAACATATTTCCATACTGATTTAATGAAAGCAGAGATTCTAGAGTCAGCAGGAGTTGGAGCCTCACAGACGGCTTCTAATCCAGGAAATTGGATGTGGTTGGAAGTGTTTCAGCAGTCAAAGCTTGGGAGATCCTGCTGCGGCTCATTCCTGATCTGAAGCTCTGTGTCCACAAGATAATAAATCTGAGTTTAGCACACCTAATTCTTAGTTTAAAATACCACAGGCCACATAACACGAAGCGACTGAACAGGTACAAAGGCTCTCTCCCAGTGGAAAGATGTTGCAAATCACTGCAAGAATAACTGCAGCCAGAACAGGCTTTTGCCAGCTGAAGAGTGCTGTGTACAAGTGGGCTTTGGACACATAGTCCACAGGCTTTTCAGCCAGGCCCTTTCCCATTCCTCCCAGGTCATCACTCAGGATGCCCTATCTATTGCTACATCCCTCAGAAGATCTGGGGCAGATCTTCCCTCTTTTGCTTCAGACGCTTGCCTGACTGGGCTTCTCCTTTGGCAGCTGCCAAACCACCTTGTTTAGAGCCACCCCTCAGCTCAGCCCCGTGTTCCAACTCAACCCCACAACTTGCACTAGCTGGACTTCAGCCCTCAGACTGCAGGACTAGTCTGGATATGCTGAGGCATACTAGTGCCTATCAGCTAGACCAGAAGGCATGCGCTAAATCAAAGCTACTCGCAATGATGAAACTCTCTTTTAGCAATCATGCTTCCCTCTTCAGCCTAAGGTGTATTACAGCTTGGAGGTTGGGAGGTGTGAGGATGTCCATGAGGGAGGCTGTGATCTCGAGAAAACCTGACATCTCAGCATAGAGAGATCAGCCTGGGCTCTTTGAGTGTCAAGGAGAGCATAGGAAGAAGGCTGAGGCCTGAGAAGAGCTACAGTGGGCACCATGAGCAGCCCTAGGGACCGACAGGGATGTCTGGCCCCTTGTTTGGGAATGCTGGGTCACAGCCAGCACTGTGGGATGGGTTCAGTCCCCAAAGGCACTAAAAATTCGAGGACTGTCTGGGATTGCTCACAAGGGCAATTTGCACTTTCCAAAGACAAGTGAGCAGATTGTGCAAGGAAAGGCTAGTGAGAGGTCAGCAAGTTGTGAGGAGGCAGGTGACTGAAGCACAGGCCACACTGGAGGTGCCCTTGGTCAGGACCTGAGTGGGGTGTGTACACCTGGCGTAGTACATGTTTGGTGGGGTCTTTGCTGTGATGCCTGGGCTCCAGCATCTGTGTTATCATCATTTGTCTGTCCCCGTCATGGCAGCTGGCTCTTCTACACCCCCTTTTCCTGGCCCCATCCTGTCCAGGACACAATCCCAGTCTGCAGAAAGCAGGTGCAGATGCAAACACCACTTGCCTCACCCTCTTAACCAGAGGTGAGGCACTGCTGAAGTCATATCCCACAGTCATTTCTCCTCTCTCCACATTCATGGCTCCCTCTGGCCAAGAGTTTGGCATGGACAAGAGCACTGTTTGAAGCAATAGTATCATATCCACTCTCTCCCTTTGGACTGAGCAAAGAAGACCTTTGCTCCCCAGGTTACAATGCAGATCTGTGACTCTCCCTCTAATACAAAGCTAGTATTTTTAATGTTTTACAGGAGAGCTCTCTTGGTGAGGAGAGGCAAGAATGGTGGAGGAGAAGAACCCTGTCCCAGCGTAGAGTTCCCACACAAGCCCGTGACACCAAAGTCTGTTGTGATCTGTCCTCATCTTCCTCATCTGCATCCTCTGCAGATCAAATGGGCTGCTAAACTTCTGGCACATCCCCTGGCTGGCCCACTGCACACTGATAAGGAAGGAGGTGACAGGCAGTGAAGATTGCCAACTCTAGCCAGCCTGGCTCTGCCCTTCTCAACCCACAGTGTCTCTTCCTACACCGCATTGCTCCTGAAAATCACAGGCAAGCACCTCTGTGTCTCCAGTGTGGTGGAGTAGGTGTCAGTACACCTGGGGACACCATCCCTGTCTGGTGTGACGCCAGGGTGAGCCTTTCCTCCCCTCAGTTCAGCCATCCCTTGTGAGGAGGCTGATGCTGGAGCTTGTCATCTCATAACCATGTCTCCAACCCAAAGGTAGGAAGGCAGATATGACATTGTCCTGATGGAGGCGGCCCATGGCCTGCAGGCAATGGGATGTCCCATGGCCCCCTTGCCTGTGGTATTAGCCTGTTGTGCTAAAGCCATTTAATTCAAGATTTCATGAAAGCCAATGGAGATGCCTGGACTTCTATCAGACAAATACAGGCTGCCTCAGGTAGACTCAAGCCTGAAATCTGAATTTCCTTGATGTGAATAGCACTTTCAGCACCTTCTCTGGAAAGGTAGCCCCTCCTTCATTATCATCTCTTAGCCATTAGGTGGTCTCTAATCTCCCCAGCAGCATACGGAGGAAGGTCCCTGGACAGACATAACTCAAGGATCTGGTGGCTGCTAAGGCTTGGGCATGGCGCCCAGCTGCCAGAAATGCTGCAGAAAACACAGAACCTACCCCATAGCTTTTAAACAGCCCCGTCCACAGCCATCTCCAAGAGAGAAAATATTTACACATTTCCCTTCCCCATCCCAAAGTCCTTACCAGTCCAGCCCCCTAGACCATTGCTCCAGCAGCAGCTCAAGTACTTGGAGAGATGCCTGGGGTTTAGTCTCACAAAACCTTGGATTTGAAAGGAATTGATTTAATAACACACATATCCCAAATAGAGGGAAGCTGACTTTCTATTTACTTTTTCTCCTCGTATGGAGCACTTCTCGTCCTGTACCACATGATTCCTTTATCAGGCTCAAGAGCTGAACCCTGAGGCAGGTGACCAGAAGGAGAAAGGGGGAGCAGGCATGTCAGAGCAGAGAAGACCACTTTGGGTTTTACTCTAGCCCTCTTTTGTCATGGAATCGTCAGCAACCTGGCCGAAGTCTGAAGCCTGTTTCTGCCCTCCCCAGCAGGCAGACAAGAGGCCACCTCTGCTGGCATTGATGGCATCAACTGGAAATACCCAGTAGTGCCATCCTCAGGGGTCATACTGGAGGGAGGTAACAGGGCTGGAGACTCTCATGGCCTCAGCAGAGGGAGAACTGATGGGCCTCACAGTCATGGAAGAAAAAATCGTTTCAGAGAGTTTCAGTTCTGGGCCTCTTAAGGAAATCACAGAGCGTCTTGTGATTTAGAGACAAATATGCAAGACAAGGAGAGCTCTAAACCACAGGCTTGGCACTCTGCCTGCATTTTTCCCTCCTCTTTCAGTATAATTACAGTTGAGCCATGTAGTAATTGGGAAACTTTTTCCAAAGGAATCCTTTCACCCAGTGAATCATACTTGCCACAAAGAGAACATGGAGGCAGATAAAAGACATATAGATCCTATGGCTATTGTGATAGAAGCATTTTGCCCCCATTCCCTTCTTCCTCAGGCCCCCATCTGGGTTCAGGGTAGAAGCAAGAGCCAGGCATGGCGTTTTCCCACATAATTTCTTCCCAGCTTTCCATTTCCAAGGCAGCTTCCTCCTGGCTTACTCTGTCCTGCAGCCAAGATGAACTGTACAGTTTTGAGGCTGCCTGTGAGTTCTAGAAAAAGGACTGATTTCCCTCCTTTGGCTCCCATACCTACAAAAGTGTGTGGTAAAGGCTGGGTCAGCAGCTGGGCAGTCTCTGGGGACAGAAAGGACTCGCAGTGCAGTTGGGTGACCCTGGATGCAGCTTCAGTCCTCTGTTACTGGGGTTTCACCTGGACCGCAAAGAGTTTCTGATGCACTATGTTTGCTCAGTAACATTTTTTCTACTCCTGAATTAACTAGAGCTGAAGAGCTCACCACAGACCCTTCCTGCCAAGTCTCGATCCGTATGACCATTTTCCATGTGGGATAAAAGCCTTGGATAATAAAACATTCATTGTAAAACTATTTTCCATTGGATTCATGGCCACAAAGAGCTGGATTTCCTCCTGGAGTGGCCCACAGCCTGCTCAGAAGGGTTGTGTTCAGCATCCTAGAGAGGAGGCTGGGTGAGTGTGGGAGGAGGCAGCTCTGTCTAATAGACCCTCCCTCCTCCCAAAACCAACCCCTGCCACCCTTCCCCATTGGTGCATGGGGTGGAGAAGGGCTGGGACAACTCAGCTCTCCATCTATTTAAAGGCAAGGGAGGGGCTCTGGGAGCTACTTGCGTGGGCCCCTTGCACCTCAGTGGAGAGGAGCGTTACCCTGCAGAGCAGCACCATGTCTTGCGTGAGTAGAGAAAGGGACGGGGCAGCTTTGCTGGAGGTGGGACTGTGCTGGATGGGTGTGAGGGTGCTTGTGCTGGCTTACACATCAGCGCCAGCCTCGGAAGGTCTGCTACAGCTCAGTGCCTGCTGCTGGTGAGGGACGATCCTCCCTGCATCCACTACAGAGCGCTGGCTGCGATTTTATGTTCTGGCAGTAGTGGTTCTTTTTCCCTGTAGGATCCCTTTGGGGCAGTACCTGTGGGGATCCTCGCTGGGATGAGCCCTAAGCTGGGATAACCTGTTTTACTGCAGCTCTACTCTGGAGAAGCTGCTGCAGTAACATTTATTGCTGTCTGAGCATCTTCTCTGGGCAGCCTTGCCACTTGCTTTCTGGCTGAAGTTTTCATGAGTCATTGAATTGTTATTTTTCTCTTTCTTGGAAGGAATGTGCCTTACAGAAGTGTTCTGTGAACGCCAAGGACTACATTCAAATACCTTACGAGTTTAGAGAGGTTATCTTAAGAGCTGATGTCAAGAGTACGGGGCCAGACTCTTCATGGAGTTGCCCAGCAACAGGGGAAGGGGCAAGAGGCACAAACTGAAACACAAGGAGTTATAGTTGGTTATGAGGAAAAACTTCCTCACTGTGAGGGTGACAGACCACTGGAACAGGCTGCCCAGAGAGGTTGTGGAGTCTGCTGCTCAGGAGGTATTCAAAAGCCACCTGGACACGACTCTCTGCGACCTGCTCTACATGAACCTGCTTTAGCAGGGACGTTGGACTTGATATCCAAGATCCCTTCCAGCCTGAGCTATTCTGTGACTGCTAGGGAGATGCTTGTGTTAGAAGAGTGATTGCCCTTCTTTGATTAATTTGCCTTTCATTAGGCTGAGGGTGATTAAGAAGGGGTTGTCCCAAGAGTAAGCTTATTTTTTAAGGTGTGATAGGAAAAGATTTTCAGTGTTCTTGAGGTCTTGGCTCTGCTGTGATAAAAAATGAGTACATATGGGTTTGCCAGGATATTTTGGTCCTCCTAGAGAGAAGGTGGGGGGCAGGTGTCTCTGGGGAGCAGAAAAACATTCTTGCAAATACTGAGCCTACATTAAAAAAAATCCTCAAGCTGTTGGGAGATGGGAAGCAAGGTGTCTGAGTCCTTGGACATGGGCAAGGCTTGAAGTTCAAACACGAGGTAGGGGAGGGGAGTGAAGTCTCCATCCCTGCCATCCATCTCAGACAGGTTTGTGTGGGATGACATGAGACCCGCAAGGCACATGGGTGTGTTTGGGATGGGTGGGTGTGATTGGAGTGTGCAGCTACTTACACTTCACCGCTCTGAAATACAGATATGTTGATGAGAGCAGCAGGAGAAAGATTAGGAAATTGAGCTCCAATCAAATGTACCATGTGACTGGGGAAACTTCTCTGGGATGTCCTTGCTGCAATGCCCTAGGGCAAGGGAGCTTCCCTGTTTCTCCATGGGTCCAAAGCAAAGCTTGTCTTAAAAGGCAGCAGGGAAAGCTGCCAAGTCAGAACAAGTGAGCCAGCAGGTACTGAGCTAATGTCTCTGCTTCCACATTCCCCAGGGACCAGTGTGCACCAACTTGGGTCTCAAGCCTGGCCAGCGCCTCACTGTCAAGGGGAAAATTGCACCAAATGCCAAGAGGTGAGTTGTGCTGAGCTGCCCAGGCATGGCCAAGGCACCACACTGAGTGGTCTGCAAAAAGTGATGGCAAAAGGCCTCTGTCCCTCGGGTAGAAAAGGAGAAGGGGTTAACGCCAGTAGTGCTTCCAGTGAGTCATCACCTAATGCACATTGCAGACACAGTACTGCCATGGGGCTAAGCCAAAGCAGATGTGGAGTTCCAGCTGCACACGCTGGCAGTGACCACATCCTCTCTAGTGCAGGGTAAAGGAAATGGAAGCTGTGACTATACTGAGATTTGGGTTGAGATCGTCTTCTCCACCACATCCTCTCCCCTGCACGAAGATCACCAGGAGTAGGGACACTTATGGTGCTCCAGTGGATTTTCCTCTCACATGATGGTGGGGAAAGAAAGAAGAAAGGTGGTGAGCAGACAGGTGGGCTTAAGTGGAAATGTACCCCTAAATGTGCAGGGACTGGGGTGGCTGGGTTTCCCAGCGGAGCCTCTGCAGCAGCCCCCAGCCCTTGAGCAGGTCTGTGGCTGGGGGGCCCCTTTGCAGGTAAGGTGGAGCAGGTAGCTGCTGTAACTAGCAGAACTAGCGGTGTTCCAGGAAACATGTCCCAGCACTTCCCAGTGCCTTTGAAGTTTGATACTGTCTGATTGAAGCCTCCCAGGCTTTCTCTTGCCAAGCAATATGCCTCTTCTCATCTGGGTAAGAGACCTGAAGGCAAGGTGGACACTAGACTAGGAAACTTCCTCCAACTGCTGTTACAGATACTTTGGGATAGCTAATGACATGGTAAATACTGCAGCTGCCTGCAGGATGGGGAGAAGGCAGTGGCTGTCAGGCAGGATGCAGCATTAGCTAACTGTTCAGGACTGAAAGGAAATCTATGGAAAGCAACTGACTCCTTGGAAATTGGTTTGGGTGTATAATAACTCTGTTCAGGGCACTGTGTACGGAACCATTCTCTTGTTAGAAGCTTGTAGTACTGATTTTATTTTTATTTTTACCTGTATTGATGTCTGCTTTTTGCTTTTTTTTTTTTTTTTTTTTCCTCCTCTGCAGCTTTGTGATGAATCTGGGCAAGGATGCTACCCTCCTTGGACTTCATTTCAATCCCCGTTTTGATGCTCATGGCGATGTGAACACCATCGTGTGCAACTCAAAGAAGGTGGAAGAGTGGGGTGCAGAGCACAGGGAGACTGTCTTTCCTTTCCAGAAGGGGGGCACAGCAGAGGTGAGGCATGCATATGTATATTTATATATATGTATACACACTCTCCATACATGCTCTGGTGAAGGGAGGGTGTTTGGGGCAGGACACCCAGCTGCAAGGACTGTCTCAGGGCTGACTGTACAGAAGGTGGCTGGCTTCTCCTGCTTGGCCAGTGCCACCACTCAGAGCTCTGAGCACTGATGGAGGGTGGGGATCAAACGTGCAAGCTCCATCTGGCTCCAAGATGTTACTGTTGAGCAGAGCAGGGAATGGGCATCTCTTGGGAGCCCAGAATAACACCCCTGCTGTTGGTGAACAGGTTATTCTACTGAGCTTGTTTACCCTGTGAAGCAGAGGGTGGCACAGCAGTGCTCCAGAGGGGAGAGGCTTGAGGAAACTTTCTCTAACTTTTCCATTTGCCTTGCAGATCACTTTTGGTGTCAACCAAAATGATGTGACAGTCCACCTGCCAGGCCACCAGTTCACGTTCCCTAACCGGCTTAACCTCTCTGTCTTTGACTACTTTGATACACAAGGGGACTTCACACTCCAGTCCCTCAGCTGGGAATAACTTCCTCTGACACCTCCATCTCAAAGATACAGAAAAAAACAATCAATAAATAAGAGTTTTGGTGTACTAAGTCTGAAAATCTAATATTTTTAATATTGCAAGTCCTCACGGGTTGGGGCACCTTGCTGGGAGTGGGTGGATAGGGGTAGCCAGTTTTGCTTGAGTACCATAAGTGGATGCAATTGTCCCAGCCTTGGTCCTTGAAAGTCATGGATGGAGAAGAGGATTAAGGCTAAAAGCCTGGGAAGACAGAAGGTTAAAAGTCCAAGGAGAGTTGCAGGAGGAGGTATTGGGGCTAATTGTCACTGGGGGGAGAGTAAAAGCATCCCTTAAGTGAGGTCACCTGCTGTTGAGGTCTAGACTGACACCTTACACTGCCTGAATAAATTAAGTGTACCTAAACTAAGCACTCCTGGCTGACATCAGACAGCACTGAGTGGCTGTGCTAGGTGAGCCTAGTGGGGCATGGAGTGAGGGGAAAGTCCTCAGCTGTGCTAGTTTTGACTGAAGCCTTCTGTAGAGGCTGGTCCTACTCCTGTGTCTGCTTGGGACCTCTTACTGCTACTGACAGTAGAAAAGGTGCCTTGCTGGGTGTGGCAGAGCATGTAGAGGGTTCCTCATTCAAATCCTATCTTCCAGTACCTGCAGGAGCACAAAGAGTTGTGCTGTGGCACATGAGGGCAGTAACGTGGAGGTGTCTGGTTTTACTCTGCCCCTTGCGCTTTGCCTGTTCCATCCAGAGCTGAGGGAGGCAGCAATGCCCAGCTGGAGCGTGGGAGGCCAAGGAGGTGTGCACTATGCTTTTGTTCCCATTTTACTTGGCTCAAATGAACCTGAGTGCTTCTCAGTCTAAACTGAGGCTAGACTCCGAGGAGTCTGAGGGCAGTCAGGCATGTTTGATGTTACTGCATAGCTGCCTCAGGGACTCTCTCAGTCTAATGCTGCCTTGGCACTGCTGTTGAGCATGCTGTGCCTGGTGGGCACAGGAAAGGTGGGATCTGCCCTATCCACAGTGCACAGTAATCACCAGGTCAGTCTGGGATGAAAGACTTGGCCACAAGCAACACAAAGCACTAACAATTTCATGTACTACAGGATTCCCTGCAGGCCTGGCTGGGCTAATTCCTCACATTAAGCAGTTGCAGAGCAGCTGGGGAACAGGGACTTTCCCCTACAGCAGCCCTACCTGCCATTCTTATTTCATAATTCATGAGGCTCCGACAAGTCCTGTGTCCTAGGTACTCATGCAGAGAGAGGCTGGGCTGCTAGGAATTTTGGGTCTGAGGAGGAAGAGAGATGAGAGTTTAGCTGAAAGGTAGGAGCACTTGGGGTGTATGAGCAACTTGAGGCTCTCCAGCTGGATCTCTCTTGAAATCCTGTGTTGCCCAAAGCCCGTCAGCTTTAGATGATCACATCACACCACACTCTTTTTAGGGCTACATCTGTAACTGTAAACATGACATCTAGCATCCTGTGCATAGGCATGACAGGGGGACAGCATAGCTTGGGGGCTCTTCCCATGGGCCGATAAGGATGAAGCTATCCTTTCTGGAGAAAAGAGGTTCAGCAGTATGGAAATGAGCCATGTTAGGCTAGATGGTCTCAAGGCAAGAAACCTGGCTCAGTTTACACAGAGGTACTGACACAGTTTGGCAGACTGGGGTACACTTGGTGGCCCAGAAAACTGGGTATTTCCCTCAACCACAGCAGGGCCATGGTGCTGGTGAGGGTACCATGAACTGTCATGACGGACACAGAGGAGAGCTCTCTCTCCTTGCAGCTTCCTCCACTGGGCTGATCTTTAAAGCTGAGCAAATGTACTGGACTCTCTGGGCTGTACTACAGGGGAATCTCGCAATGCCTCTTAATTGCACTTGGCAATCTTTCTTTAGATTCTTCAAAGATGTTTTTTGCGATGGTTTCTGAAAGAAAGCTTAGTGGTAGCTTTACTACAGGAATATGAACCTTAGTGAGGTCTCCTGCTAGTGTGGCTGTTTCTTGAAGTGACTCACTGTTCTTGTGAAATCTATGACTCACTGTTGTCCTGACTTTGTTATGGCTTGGCCCGTTGCTAGCAAGGAGATGAGGGGTGGCAAAGGTTCCCCAGATATATAATTTAGACATATCGAAGCTGACTGCTCCCTTCCACCCACTCCCCAACCTTGTGCAAGGTGGAGGCTGATGTGTGAGGGCTGAAGGATCTGAGGATGGAGTCAGGATCCCTGAGACAAGCACTCTCCCCACCCAGCTGAGCAGGAGGAGCAGCCACGCAAAGGTGAAAGCACTGCAACAGCATTGATGGAGGACACTGCACGCTGGCATGGAAAGTGACACACTTTTATTTCTCAACATGACCTCAGCCAAAGGTCAGATGTTCCCAGCCTGCTCACCCCTCGCTTTCCCTCACAGACCCCGACAGCTCCATGAAAGCCAGGGGGATGCTGTGGCTTCCCGCAGCCTGCTGAGAGGGTGCTGCAGGCCGTGCTGCGCCCGTCCTGGTGCGGCCATGGCTCCGGCGGTAGCTGCTGGCAAGCAGGGTGTAGAGGAAGGGGTTGACACAGCTGTTGCCATAGGCCAGGCAGGTGACACCGAAGTTAAGGTAGGCCTGGGCAGTGGGGCCGATGCCCAGCCCCTCTCCCTGGTACAGCCCGGCCAGCTGCCAGGCCCAGAAGGGGAGGAAGCAGGCCCAGTAGGCCACCACGATGGCAGAGATCCTGGAGAGGAGCTGCCGGGCAGGGGCCCGGCCGGCTACTGGCAGCCCCAGGCGCCAGGCCGAGGACTGGTACGCCCGGGCCAGGCGGGTGTAGACGATGCCCAGCACGGCACCGGGTGCCAGGACGCTGGTGATGAACAGCACGGTCAGGTAGAGCCGGAAAGCTGATGGCGTCCAGGTGGGGACGCAGATGCGCTTGCGGGGGCCGTCCCCCTCCTGCAGCTGGGTCATCACCATCATGGGGGCCGTGAGCAGGAGCGAGAGGAGCCAGAGGATGGCGCTGGCCAGTTTGCGGTAGGCGTTGCTGGCCCGCCTGGCCCGCAGAGGCCTGGCCACCGCCCAGTACCTCTCCAGGCTCATGGCGGTCAGGAGGAAGATGCTGGCATGCATGGTGAGGAGGTCCAGGCTGAGCAAAAGCCTGCAACCCACATCCCCAAAGAACCAGTCGTGGGCGAAGTAGGTGCAAACCACAAAGGGGATGGTGGAGAGGTACAGGAGGTCAGCCAGGGCAAGGTTGATCATGTAGACTCCCAAGGAACCTGCTGAACAGCCTGCCACCCTGCCAGAGGCCACTGCCACTGTGTAGATGTTCCCCACTGTCCCAGTGAGGCACATGGCCAGCAGCACTGCGCCCAGCGGCCCTGTGACCAGGCTGTCCCCTCCCAGGACATTGCTGTCATCATCCCCACCACTGCTTTCCTCCAAGAAACTGCCACCCTTGGGATCCTCTCTAGGACTTGGGCTGATGAGAGAAGGGTTGTAAGACATCTTTGGGTAAGCTGTGCAAAAGCAAATCAAGCTATCAAAAGACCTGTTCCTTCCCCCTGCCTTCCGCCCTTGCTGTACAGAACATGTCTATCCTTAACAGCAAAGCAGCCAAGGGAAGAATGGGGAGAGTTCATCAGACATAGTCAGGATGCTCCAGAGAAGTCTTTTCCTCACCTCCAGCTGCCCAGTCCATTTTGCTGATGTTGTCCATCACAAACTCTGTCCGGTTGTTCTCCTTAACCATGAAAGAGCCAAGAAAGGGACATTGCCTTTTCCCTCAAGACCAGTACGTGCAAGATAACCTCTGCCAGCCAAGAGGAAATGTCTCTTCTTCACTAGCTCATCCTTTGCTGCTTCTCCAGAGCTTGCTGGGCCCACAGAAACAGTGGATGAACAAGCAGATTTCTGCTCCCAAGTCTGTGTCAGCTCAGCTCAGACAGACTGGAGAGCCCCCAGGAGAGCCCCGCTGAACCAACCCCCTGAGAGCTGCCTTGACCACTGCACAGAGGAATGTGCCTGACTCACAGCTTCACACACCGGTGTGAATACAGGTCCCAATTTATACTGGACTTTTAGCCATTAGCTGAGGAGCCCTTCCTCTTTCTGGCAGACATACTTTCTTCCCCATATCTTCCTGCACCTTTATCCTGCTTCCTTCTTGTTCTTGTTTCCCTTTCTTTTTCCCATTTCACCTTCATGGTTGTCCTCATTTGCGACAGGAGACAACTGAAAGACAAGACTCCATAATATGGCAAGGAGGGTGGAAAGCATCATGCTGTGGCTTTAGAATGGAAACAAGGGCCAGCCCTGGAAGTGCAATAGGCAGGGAGCAGCCACACAGCTCTCCCTAGCCAAGCCAGACTGAAAGAACCTGTCCCCCGCTCCCTCCCAAGGACATCAGGGCCCTTTGAGGTTTGGGTACTGTGGATGTAGTCCCCAGTTTGCAAGCAGGCCCACCAGATTGTAGGACATCTCACATTTTCTCTCCCAGCCCTTTTCCACCTTTGCCTCCAAGTCAGCAACAAGCTCCTGAAGACTCAAAGGACTGGATATTTTAGACTCTGTCTTTCCTTCCTCTCCACAAAGACCATCCTCCCCCTGTAAGCTTTCCCCCTCCTTCCCTCGGAGCCCCAGGAAGCTGCCTCGCCTCAGAGCAGGGAGCAGAAGCCCATTACGTGGCACCACCGCCTTCTAGCGAGGCAGCAGCACACGACACCCATGCCCGGTGCTAGACTGCCCTTTCCTCACTTGCATCTCAGCCTCGCTAGACACAGTGGGACAGAATTTGCGGAGCAGAGACAGACGTGCCATACAACATGTACTCTCTGTTAGTTCAGGGTTTCAGGCCATTCCAGCCACACTGTTTTGCATCATCGGTGTATTAGCTCCATTGTGGCTGAGTCAAATGCCTCAGCAGTGGTAATTCAGCAGCAAACAGGAGGAGGAGGCATCCTATCAGTACTCCCCACACTGTGCAATGAACTTTGGTTTTCAGGGAAATCGTGCTCCAAACTGGGAGAGATCAGGAAAATGCAGTGAAAATATACTTCTAGGTGGATATTTCCATTGCACCATGTTAGCAGGGTGAGTGATGCTTCTTCTCATCCACGAAGTTGATGCTCCCAAAAGCTTGTGGTGGTCTTGGCGCAGTGTGGGGTCCCCAGAGAAGCAGAGGGGCACCATGAGTCTGCCTTTTTGGTTCTGATGGGAATAATCACAGTCCACATGCCCCAGGAAATACAATGAACTGCTATGGCTTTTTGGTTCATCATCTCTGCTTTTTCTTTCCAAAAACCAGCCTCATACTTCAGCAGTTAATAGGTCAGCTAGTTTAGGAAATTAAAATAAATTACAATGTGATTTTTTATTTATGTCTTTAGGAGCTAATTAAAATACTGGTTGTCTCATTATTTCCAGCTAGCTCCCCTTAATACATGAGATACCTTCTCTCACACTGCCTGAATAAAACTGCAAATGCATCAGATACTAGACACCAGCAGAACTCAGCTACTCCTTCCAGCATGTGAAACACAGCTCTCCCAAGAGAGCTTTAAGAGATGAGTGTTAAGACATGAATCATGGGTTGATTTAGTGTTTTAGGCTAACTCTTACTAATAGAGACTTCCCCATTATACTACTGCATACAATGATATGTATGTGTGATATACAAGATAAACATATGCAATGTGCAGGTCAGAATGAAAGTGCCAGGCCTTTGACATACAGAGAATGAGGGAGCAGAGATCCATGTATTACTATATTCAGCATCAACCCTGAAGTAGCAGAGACAGCAGACTCTGAACTCTATACATGCTATCAGCTTCTCCTTGCAAGACCCGACCCCTCTCCATTTTGCCAAGTTTGGCAGCTGATCTTCAGTGGCATGAATACACCTCAGGGTATTTTCCCTAGGGCAGCATTTCACCTCCATCACTTTTTGTTATGTGTGTATATAATGTATACACATACCCAAATGTATATTCACATTATTTTTGAGACGATCTCTTAATCTTCTCTGAAGCATTTGGTGGAAGGTCTGCACACAAACGTCATCTGAAGAAGCTTTCAAGCCCATACATGGCAGAAAGAACAGGCCTCACATTTGGCTGTTAGGTTTCATCTTTTAAGTGACCTTTCTCAACCACTGCACTAACTGATCAAATATCTAGATGTTTCACATCTCTGTCACCAGCAGGTATGATATTTCTTGTAAAGGAACAGTCTCTTTTAGTCCAGCAGCCCCTGTAACCAGCTGGGGTGCCTGACTCCAGCCAGTTTTCTTGCATCAGGTGGGTGGCTGTCTGCAGTTTCATGCAGGAGTGATGCTAGGTCCCACGCCCAACACAGTAAGTGCCAAAGTTTTCAAGGCCTGACTGACAGGCAAGACCTGTCAGCATCCAGCCAGATCACAGCAATTTAACAGGGACAGGCAGTACTGAGGATTCAGATGCACAAAATCTTGCCTTGAAAAGAAGCAGCTTAATCGGGCCCTCAAAACAAAGTGGATATTATATGGGGGCAAAAGTGCTTCAAAGGGTGCTCCAAGAGCACTGTGTTTCTCTGATGTCAATCTCCTCTCCTGTCCTGACAGCAACCCAATAGGACCAGGTAGAGTTGAGTCACAGTGAGATTCCTGAATGGCTTCCTAGGACTTAAACTTGAAGTAGGCTTCAACTGTAGTGAAGAAAAAAGGCGGTACATTAGGGCAATACCCTGAATGGGAGTGGCAGGAGGGAAAGGAAACAGCATCCAGGCACTTACTTGCATATTCCTGTGGTGTCATGGCCTGGTTGATGACACTAGTGAAGGCTCTGATCCACTCCAGCTGGTCAGTCTCTGTCTCACAGGTGAAGAGGTATTCCCGGTCAGGGGTGACAATGGTGATGCCATAGTGCCAAGAGAAGTTGCCCTGTGTCCCTGAAGGCAATCCCTTCTGGACACTATATCCATTCTCTCCACTGCCCACAAATACTTCACCCTTAGCAAAGGCGTCCTGCACATTGGGAGGGAAGGACGGTGATTTATGGAATCTCAGAAGAACAAGAGAATCATTACAGTGCACCTAAGGACAGGAGGAGAGTGTGTGAGGATCAGGGATCTAGCAGCAAAGGTTTTGGAGGTGATCAGGGGATTCAGAAGAGCAGTGAGTCTATGCTCAAAGGCAGTAATGAAAAGGAAAAAATAAGGACATGAACCTCAAGAGGTCTGAGAGAGGAACTGATGCTCTCACCTCTCTGTGTCACCCTCCCATCACCACCTTTACACTGCTGCCCTCCCTGTTCCCATTGTTTACAGGCAGTGAAACAAACACACAAAGCATGTGATGAACCAGAAGGGATAGAAAAGGGAAGACCTGGAGACCATTCATAGCAGCTGGGAAACCTGCAAGACACCCTTACTGCAGAGCACAGACCCAGTTTGCGCTTTGACCCTGCCCTCAGCACCGTTGCCTGCAGCTGCCCGGTGGTCTCATCTCCCTCTCACCAAAGGATCCTTGAAGTACATGAGCCTGCGGTGATCCAGCGTGAACCAGCGCTTCTTGAAAGCCTCCCTCTGCTGTGAAGGGAAGAGGTGACATGTGTGAGGGGACAGTGCCCTCTGCTGCGAGCAGTGCGAATGGATACCCCAAACTCATCCCAACCGCTTGAAGCAAGCCCCTGCCTTAACAGCAACCTCCTCCTCACCCTTTCTGAGCTGAGAGTAAGGGTCAGTATCCAGCTGCTGTCCCCAACTCCTGAACTTCGATGAAGGACCCCAGAGTGGAGACAGAAGAAATCTGGACACTAAATACCTGTAAGGTCACTCACACACAGACACATGCAGAGAGATCTGTCGCTCTGGGAGAAAGCAGGGACTCTGGCTTCATCTACTTTCACATGTGTCCTTCCCCTTCCTTTTATTCTCCCCTCCCTTGGTGCACACACACTGTTCCCACGGGTGTCTAAAGAGTCAGGGGGAATGGGGAAACAGCAGGAGAAAAACATTGAAGTAGGGAAAGCCAGTGGTGCTCTGACAGGCCCCTGTTAGATTTTTTCTACCATAGCAGCTCACCTTGGGACCAGTCTTCTCCATGTACCCCTCCTTCAAGAAGTTTCTCGTCAAACGATTTTTAATCTGACACAATGGCAAGAGTAACATCCACTTAGCTGGGCCTCTTTGCTAGTCATTTCCCTCCCCCACACTTCTATTCCCCCAAATTCAGTCTCTTTCTAAATTTATATTTCCCAAACTGACTAGCTAGGCATCACTTCTGCCTCCAAAATGCCCAGAAACAGCAGAGAGCAGCTGTTTTCTGACCACCACAGGCCCTTTTAAAAACACCTTCTCATCCTTTTATCTTTACCCTGCAATTTCCACTTCCCTACCTGGGGTTGTAACAGTAACTAATGAGCACTTTTATCACAAAAGCAGCAGGAGACTCAGGGCCTTACCTCATTATCGCTAGCAATGGGAAATGCCACCTTCAGGTAATGGAACTGCACAGAGCGGATGGCGTTGAACCAGTCCACTACCTCCTGAGGATGGAACAGGACAGGACAGAAAGCTTAGCTAGGGCAAACAGTGGGCCATCTAAATTCACCTAGCTGCACCCAGCCCTGTGTTAACTACAAACACAGCCAGCTCTCCCTCTGCAGCATCTCCCTCACATGCACACAGCCAGCACGGCTGCCCCATTCCCCACATGCACAGGCAGCACACATTCTATAGAACTCCTCCCACACAAACCAACTCAGCCAGTGCTCCTGCCCTGCTCCCTGCAGCAAAACTCTCTTACAGATACACAAACACAGAGCCAGAACCCCCACCCTATTACCTACAGCAACTCACACACACTCCATCCTACCCATGCTTCATACTATTTAATATCAGCAGCTCCTCAATGCCTTTGCAGTGTTTGATGCTAAAACCAGATACCTTTCCACTTTCATGGTAGACAAATATATTCCTGGTCTTATTGTCTTTGAGATAGGTGATCTGCAGGCCATTGGGGTTCCCAATCTTCTCTGGCTGGAATGTAGCATTGATGACATCTATTTTAACATTGATTTTGGGTTCTTTGCCCTGAAAACAGAAAGGCATTGATCATGCATGAGCAATCCTAGAAGGAAAGAGACCTGAGCTGCTGACTAAGTGGGGTAAGGCAGGGTCAGAGGCCTGATGCAGGTGGAGAACCTTGTACTTGGCCTTTTTAAACCTTCTGAGGTTCATATCAGCCCACTTCTGGAACTTGTCCAGGTTTCTCTGGATGACATGTCCTGCTTCTCCCTACCCTGAGCCATTCCCTCCCTTGCAACAGCATTTTAGCTCTTGCCCCACTCATTTCTGAGAGTTGAATGAGCAGAAAATAGCCCTCCTCAAGACCAACCAGAGAAAAGGTTTTTGCCAACTTGGCCCACAATGGGGTGATGTTGGTTCCAGGAATGGTGCAAGATTACACATCCAGGCAAATGGATAGGAGTTAAGTGAAAGATCAGTCCTTTCCTGAGTAGTGAAGGAAGCACAAAGGGAGAGCATGAGGAAAAGTCACTCTGACAGCAGTAAGAGGACCCTTCTCCTTAGTGACATGTTTTGTTGTCATCCCTGAGTTGGGATGAGCAGGACACTCTCAGAAACATGTGTAAGAAATCAGAACATCTCTGTCACCCCGCTGCTCTGGGTGGAGTACACACTGAGGTGGGAGTTGACCACCATACTCACATCCTGCTTGGTGAAATACTTCAGACATCCCTCTCTCTCAGACAAGAGGAACTTGCGGGGTAGGAACTGCCCGTTGTCTCGACCTCGCTTCCAAAGGATGCCTTCCTTCACCCCTTGGAGCAGAAAAACCACTTATAACAGCATTCCCCCCCAGGCATGGTAGGCATCAGAGAGCTGCATGCAGCCTGGGGCCCCTCTGAGACAAAGAACATGATGGACTATTGCTGAGAATAAACACTTCAGATGTTTCACCTCTGACTTACAACTAAAGATGGTGGTGTTCCCATGTTTGCAGTGCAGATAAGCGCTCACCAAAAGACACTCCCATGTTCTTTCCACCTCCTAGTCCTGCTCCCACTGCTACCTCTGTGTGACAGCTGTCTCCTGTGAACACTAGAGTCTTGGTCCATGCAGACTCTGATGTGGGACCAGAATTCTTCGCACTTGGCTCTCCAGGTTCCAATGCCCTTTGTCACAGGACTGGCTGTGCCATTTCAAGGACAACTGCCATGGTTAGAGAGAGTGGCATGCAGAAGGACAGATATTCCTTATTGTAGATGTCTGTCTCCACCAAGACATCAAATGCCTTTGAAAACTGCCACCTGGTAACACCAGGCTTTTAAGCTACCTGTGGCAGTGCCAGCCTATGTTGTCCACAAGTTAACACCCCCCAAACTATGCCCTGTAAGTACCAGTTTGGTTCTCAGAAGTACATGTGAGATTTGCAACACTGACACCTCATAATGCTCAGAAGTTTCCAGTAAAAGCAACAAACAGGATGTTTTGATGCTGTGTTCTGCTCTTACCATCAGAATATGGCAGCTGTTTTCCCGGCTCAGTAAATTCTTTGCGTTCATATTTGGCCCGTATCCACTGTTCTCTCAGCACTCTATGGAGAGAGGTGACAGGTAGATCAGAAACAAACTAGAGGAATTAGGGGAACAGAGAATTGCCCTTCCCCCTTTTCTTCTGTATGCAGCAACTTACTGGCAGTCATTGAAGGTTGGCTGGTAATAGTAAATAGGGATGTGAGCTTCATATATGGCTTTAGTCACAGCATTCCCATGCTTGGCCAAAAACTGCAGAGTTAGACAGAGAGTTAGTGCCTTGCCTTTGATGCAGACTCGTGTTGGACCTTTTCTTTCCTCACCCACTACAGAGCTGGATGCACATCAAACTCCAATGGAGCATTCTCTTTCCCCTCCATTGCAACATCCCAGCAGTCTGGCTGCAGGAAGGTGGGTCTCAAAGGTCTTATCTACTCTCAGACATTACACTGATTGCACCTGAATCAACAGAGTGCCATAAATGTCACTTCCGTAAGGCTGGGTGCACACACGTCCAGTGGATTTGCTGCCATGCACCACATCTCCTGGAGAGCTCAACAACAGCTCTGCAATGACATCTGGAAGGACATTCCAACCTCTTCCAAAGAGCAACAAGACACAGATTATTTTCTTTGGATCTCCAGAAAATATTTTCAGTCCCCTGAAGGCTAGTGAGTTGAGGGGGCTGTAACAGGGAGAAGACAAGTTCTCATAAGTGCCATTTTTCTCAAGAGATCGTATTATAGCTGGAAACTTCTCGGAGAATGGAATTGTCCAAGATTTTCCCTTTGGACTGCTGAAAACAAGAGACATTGAGGCTGGATAGTCTTGGCAAGTGGAAAACAAATAATCTGAAGCAACAAAGACCCTAAGCCTTAGTAAGATACATTGCAAGAGCTCTACGTTTGCCATAAAGTAACAGGACATGAGGGGACATATAAGGCAAGTGTATCCTCCCTCTCCCAGTGGGTTGTGGGGAATTATCCCTGATTATCATGAGTAGAAAGGAGACTGCTGAAACCAGATTACATTCCAATTCTGTGAGGTCAAAGGACTAATTTTGCCAGGACTAGTGTATAGTGTAGCCCAAACCATCCATGGGGATAAAGATCTCACCTGCACCTGAGCATCATCCCAGTAGTCCATCTTCAGGGATTTGACTTTGCTGATGCTAGGGATGTTGCGGTGAATTCCTGAACAGCTGAGGCATATAAAGACACCCAAAGTAGAGGATGCCCAGTCAGGATCTGAGAATATGGAAAAGGGTATAACTAAAACTGGTGAATATTCCTGGGAGGTATGCCTCACCTGAGAATGTAGTCCTGAGAAACAGGGAGCTGCTGACCACAGTTTCATCAAAGCTGAGTAATTAATACCCAAGGCATGGATGCCAGTCAGGAAAAAAACACAGCTATTAGTCCCTCCTTCCCTGTTCCAATCATTTTCACTACATTTTTAATGACCTCTATCTTGAAAAACTCCAAAGTGGTCTGTGAACTCCCTTTGTGTAAAGGGTCACCCAGACAAAAATGAAACCACCTTTGGGAAAAGATCCCAGGAGTTGTTTAGTGCATCACAGCAAACCCTTAAGCGTGCTTAGCTCAGAAGTGGAAAACATCCTTGAATCTAAAACTCTCCTGGAATAATTAAATAGGGCAAAATGGTATTAATTTGCACAGTCTTAATTTGGCTTGGGTGATACACTCCTTTTGGAGGTGTATGATGGGTGTTTTTAGCAGCACTTGTAGGGCCTCAAACTGGGTACCCCTCTGAGAAGGCAAGCCCTTCAGTAAATGAAATTTCCTAGGCAACTGTGGCAGGCTGTCAGTTCAGAGCTGAGTCATGGCAGAGACAATGCGCTCCTGAATCATGCCTTCTTTCTGGAGAAGTTAGGATTTCACTGGGAGCTTTCCTGTCAGGTCCTGACTGGGCATGACCTTGATTTGCATTTGAGATCTGACATGACTACAACCCACGGTGCTGCAGCTATGCAGCCCCTGCTAATCTGGCACTGCCACATCCCTGTCCTTCCCACGAGTGCTATGGCAGCATCTTCTCCCTCCTCCCCTGGCAACTCTCCTCCAGGGAGAAGAAATGAATACCCAGAGCAATGCCTCCCTCCCCTTTCTCTCCACCCCAGGCTACTGGGCAGTCCAGATAGCCAGCACTGAGTGGCTGCTAGAGATCAGCCCCAGCTCCCTGCTTCCAACTCTTCCACCAGCATCCTTCGGGGACTCACCTGGCTTCCCGCAGTCCGCACACAAAGAGTTCTCTGCTCTTTTCCACACTTCCTTCAGGGCCTTCATGCTCCGCTCGTTTCCTCCAGCCATCACCTCTGAATGGTGTCCCTCCAGGCAGGGCAGGACAGGGCCAGGAGGGCAGCTGCCTGCACCTTATGCACCTGCAGGCCAACCCGCTTCCTTATCCAGGAGAGAAGAAGCTCTGGCAGACAGATGGAAAAGAGGAAGGCAAGAGAACCTAAGGTTAAGGTTAATGGAAAGGGTACCGAGGCCTGTCGGTGCACCTGAGCCGGCTGAGAACAGGCAGGGGCAGAGACTGGAGGCTGAAGTGCACCCAGACTGTGTGAGGAGCGAGGAGGAGGACGAGACCTGCCCCCATGGGCGTGGAGGGAAGTGCAGCAATTAACCACAGAACTGGTTTTTCCGCATTTCTTCTGGTGAAAGGACAGGCCAGGAAAAGAGCGCAGGCAGCAAGCAAGCTGATAAAGGAAAGCTGGCTGTGGACAAGTGACTGCCAGGCTGTGACAGGACTCCTGTCAGGACTCGTCATGCTCTGTGGGCTATGGGGACTGCCCCCACAACACTTCAGAAACTTCTACCGCAGTCAGCTGGCCACCACACAGGCATCACACCCATTTTTAAGGTGAGAACAGGGGAGCAATAAAGGTTCAGGAGCTCAGCCAATGTCACTCTAGGCCATCAGAACACGGCAGTCCTGATGCACCCACCAACTCATGCCAGTACCTCTCTCCACCGCTACAGCAATCTTGGCTGTCCAGCCATATGCTGCGACTTGGACACAGCATCAGAGTCAAGACCCATCTCCACAATTGCCCTACCCGGATAAGAGGAGCAGCGCATGCTAACACCAAGCAATGACAATAGCTTGAAATAAACTCAGAGCTCTATTGAAGAACTGCAGATGTTAACTATTCGGAAGAGTGACATTTATTAAAGAGACGTAGAGGCAAAACACTCTGGAGCGCCAGAACGAGTCTCGGGCTGTGGGATCGGGTGCTACACTGCGGCGTTCTCCGCACAAGGCAGCGCCACAGAATGTTTAGCTGGGAGGAAGCTGCAGAGGAGCGTAGCCCGAGGCTCGCACGCCCGAAGCAGAGCGCAGGCCGGGCTCGGGGCGGGCACAGGCGCACGGCAGGCCCGGGGGCGGCGGGCAGAGCTGCCGGCGTTCCGGCGGAAGAGGCGGCACCGGCAGCAGCGGCGTGGGACAGCCATGGGCCGCAAGAAGAACAAGAAGGGTCCGGGCGGCCGCGAGGGGCGGCTGGTGGTGACTTTCGACGAGGAGCGGCGGAGGTGAGGCCGGGCAGGAGCCAGGGCGGGAGGCGGGGAAGGAAGGCATCCCCCGGTCGCTAAAAGCCGGGCGGTTCTGTCCTCTCTCAGGGAGTACCTGACCGGCTTCCACAAGCGGAAGGTGGAGCGGAGGAAGGCGGCGCTGGAGGAGATCAAACGGAAGCTGAAGGAAGAGCAGAGGAAAATGAAAGAGGAGGTGAGGGAAGGGTTTCGTGTCCCCCTCGGCAGGACGGGCAGTGAGCGGGGCAGGAGGGGGGTGCAGAGGCGCCGCATGACCTGTTTCTGTTCCTCAGCGGCACCAGGAGTATCTGAAGATGCTGAGCGAGAGGGAGGAGGCGCTCGGTACGTGCTGGGCCCTCGGCGGGAGGGAGGGAGGGAGGGAGGTGGGCGGCCGTGGTCCGACAGCCTTGACTGTGTGCTGAGAGTTGGGGCAGGGGCGCTCACACGCTGTCCCACAGCAACAGCTGCTCGGTGCTGTCGTGTTCCCCAGCAGTCTGAGGGGTGACCCCGCAGCCCTCTGTCCCGGGAATCATGAGGGTTCTACAGAAAGGAAGGAGCAGGAGAGCATCTCTAAGGTGTCACCAGGTCCCCTCGGGGGGAGAAGGAACTTGCCCTCCAGGCTTGCAGTGCCAAGCCCCTCTGCCCTTTATCCCTGCACGCCAGGGCAGGGTGTCACCCCTGCCCAGCATCAGGAACAAGTGAGTTTATCCCGTGAAAAGCTGGGCACTTTGCAGTGCAGGATGTCTTGTGTTCCCAGAGGAGGCTGATGAACTGGAGCACTTGGTGACATCGCGGACAGAGTCTGTGAGCATCGACCACCCAAACCACATCGTAACAGTGACCACCATCAGTGACCTGGACCTGTCGGGGGCACGCCAGCTGGGACTGACCAGCCCCGTGGTAAAGCCTCTTGCTACCTCTCTCTATCAGCTGTTCACACTCCTGGGGCTGCTGAAGTAGGGCTGGTGGTCCCTGAGTATGTCCAAGGCCTTGCAGCTGGCTGGGAACAGGGATGAAGAGGGAAACTCATAACTTTTATATTTTTCTACAGTTTAAATTTGGCCTCTAAAGAGAAAGAGATGTCCTGTGTGAATAGCTCACTTCAAACCTCCCTAGAATCCTTTGCTAGTCCCGATTGACCCCAGTTAAAGGAAAAGTGTTACTGGACTGGGTGGCAAAAATGTAATACTTTAAAAGCTGATACAAGACAAGCAGCAAGATTTCAGACTTCGCTGCATGGTCTGTCTTTGACCTCCTTCCTGTGTCCTGTTCAGAAATATTACTGTTAGCATGAGGAGGCATTTCTCTCTCCATAATCCTGTGTTTGGACCACAAATAAGGAAACCATTCCATTCTGGCTGTGGTCACTTTTATTTTCAAAATACATGTAACTAAGACCTTGTATTTGTTTCATAGAGACTCTCAGGTATTGGTTGTGCATACATTTGTAAGGTCATCTAATCTGAAAATCTGCTCAAAGAGGTCTTGATAGTAATTTAAGCAAAAGCCAAGACCTTTGGTTCATTCAATTTTAAACTTCAATCACATGGCCATTAAGATTATGCTGAAGTTTTTGAGTCTTGGGGTGGATTACTGTAAGACATCTCTGGTTGTGCCTTTCTGTGGGACTGCAGTAGGAAACCTTGACACTTGGACAGCGAGGGGTGTGGAGAATTAAAAAATCTTCACCTGTGACTAGTTAGTTCACAAAAGAGGATGAAACCAAGAAGGCAGTGGAAACACCAGGATCACCAAAGTGCTTTATTTTTAAGGGAAAAACCGATGGATCTGAAGAAGAGAAAGGAGAAGAGGTGGTGAACAAGCCCGTGAGAACAATGCCCAAGAAGTCCAGAAACCCCTTTCTTTCTGAAAAGTACGTGCAGATTCCTTCAGTCCTTTGCTGTTGGGTTCTGGCAGCTGAAGGGATGGTGTGTGTTGCGGGATGCGCGGCGTGGCCGCAGGAGGGGCGCGGTGCAGCCCGGCAGGGGGCGCTGGCGGAGCGCGCCCCGCTCGGCTCCGGTGACCGAGCGGGGGCCGGGTGGGCTTCGTCCTCACCTCTTCCCTAGTCCTTCATCGCGGCACGTTCCGCAGCGTGCTTAGCTTGTCTCTACGGCTGAAGGTCAGAGGCTCCTAAAGCTGAAAGCTCAGGCGTTCTTAGCATTTTTCAGTATCCAGGTTTTACAGCTGCTTTGAGGGCATGGAGAGTTACTTTAACTCTGGGGGGTCTGGGCAGCGCGCTGCTCACAACATTCATTTTTGTTGTTACTGCACATGGAGGCTTGCAGGTTTCCCACATAGCTTAGAGGGACTTGTCATGTCTGGCATCCATTCCTGCTGGGTCGCTCAGAGCTCTCCAGCTATTGTTGTGGTGTTGCCTTGCTTCTGCAGGCTTTAGTCCTCAAACATTTTTCTCTTTCTGCCCTGCATAGAATCTCTTCTCTTACTGCCACACTGCACATGCACAGCTGGAAAAAGACAAAAGGAAAGAGATCCCAACGTGGGCAAGGCCCACGTAAGAAAATCCAGAAGTCCAGCACAGGGCGAACCACCAAAACTCAGCGTCGGAGGCTGACTGGAAAAATGGGCCGTGACCAAGATTAACAGAGAAACTAGTGTTCAGACCACCAGCTGGGACAGTGCTCCACATCTGGGCTGCTGCTCTTCAGGACCCTGTCATTGTGGGCAGGCATCTTGTTTACATGGCACTCTGACTGGCCACGAACCCAGTTCAGCCTTTCTATAGCCTTCTGAGCACTGGTCAAGGTGACTAGACACTCTACCCATTTATTTTTGCTGTGATCTCCAGTTAAGTGTCTGGGTGCCACAGAATCCCTTAAAAACTTCTGCTGAAGGTCATGCTCTCTATCTGGCATAAGCCTTCTGTCCTTGTTCCCCCCTCTTTCAGACTTAATACTTGTCTTTATCAAAGAAGAGGATTTGGGGCAGAGTGCAACAGGCACATCGTTGTCAGGGCAATTTGAGAGACTTGGGAGAGCTTTGCTTGCACTCCTGCATCAGTGCCCTGGCATTTGGGCTGTGCAGTAAATCCTTTTTCCATGGAGACATGGTGTCATCTTGTCTCCTGTGTTTCCTCACCACACAACACAGTGCCACACCTGAATGCAGGGGTACTTTTTGTTTGATACTTGTGCCAGGTGAAACTGGGTAACATTGCGAATAAATTTGAAGTCATTTTGCTAAGAAAAAAAAAAAATAAATATGTGACTTATTTGAAGCGTAGCAGGAGCTGTGCTAACGCCAGTACCAACTGGAAAGAGTGGGAGGTAATTTCTGGTGTTTAAAGGATATTGAAATTCACTGGTGCTTGGAGAATGTAATAGCTAGGAGCTATTTCTGTGGCAAGGCAGAGCCAGCTAGAGCAGGACTGGCTCATTCCATTGTCTGCTGAATATGCCGATCGTAACTGCGATAGCTCAGGGGAGTATGAAATGCCCTAATGCCCTTGCTGTTTGTGTGTGGCCCTCTCGGGGTGGGAGTGGCAGAGGCTGCCCTTGCCCTTTACCTCAGGGTTGCTGCAGTTATTAGCAGCTAATTGCCTTTCTTCTTAGGACCTTAGTGTATGTTTTTTACTGTGGTTGCCCTCGGCAGGGGGAGAAAAAAAAAAATTGTATGGTTGGAATTTAGGAATACTGGTGGCAAAACTGTGAGTGAATCCTCTGAGGAGGAGAGTGAGCCCAGGCAGCATGCTGCCTCTGTCCTGGACTATCCTGGAGTATTCTTCCTCTGTGAGCCAGGCCTCCTCCCATGCCATGTGTGCACTGGAAAGGAAATGACAAAGAAAGAAAAAGCCTATGTGTCCAAAACCCACACCAGAAAAATTTGCAACCCAGCAATGGGCAAGTAAATAGATTCCTCATGCCAGAAATGGGAGGGAAGAGTAAAGCAGTGCCTGAGGCTGCATGGAGGAACATCAGAACAATGCTGATGGCCACCAGCCGCTAAAGTGAATGGCACCAGCTTGATGTATCTCTCCATCGTTACTTGTGGAGTGTGCACACAGAGCTGTTTTCCAGAGTGTGTTCAGGGGGAGGGTGTGATCTCAACACTGACAGCAGAAGCACAATTTCTGCTAGAAGGAGGGTTCTGGAGGGAACACACGTGCTTGTGGTAAGGAATGGGGCCCTCCTGCACTTCCCTTTCCTTTCTGAGGAAGGTAATTGCTGGGGAGGTGGACATTCTTATCACTGCTGCCTTGTATGCTTGGATTCAGAGTCCCCACCCTGGGCTGAGTTCTTGGGCACTAACACAGAGTAAATACAGTCACATTATTAAGGTGTGTGTGTGTGTGTATGGTTTTCTCACCTCCAAAATAGTTCTCAAAACACTGCCTTAAAGGCCCCTCCAGAAAGGTCATGGGATTTAATGGGTGACCTTACCTATCCACCTGTCTCACCTGGGGTTCTTGGGTGTTTCAGAGCTGCAAAAGCACAACTCAGGCAAGGCTAAAAGTGCTGTGCTGAACTGGATCTCAGCCAAAGTATCCAAGAGGTCCTATGTGTGGAGCATAAATTATTTCTTGTTCTGGTTTGGGAGTTAATGCTCTAGAGCGTTCTGTGCTTGGTGGGTTTGAGAGGGATGAAGTGGGGAAGGAGAGGGAAGTTCTGTTTGGAGAGGCGTGTCACACCAAGGAGACTGCAACACAAAGCTGGAGGACAGGGTGACATCCTTGGTCTAGACCATACAGCAGCTTTCCCTTCTCTCCAGGACACAGTGCCTTGTGGGGTGACCGTGGACAGAAGGTGACCTGCATGATTCCTTACCCAGAGTTTGCTCTGGAGCTGGGATGGCCACTGTAAAAGAAGTGTACTATCTGTTTGAGAAATCTGCTGAAGAGTGGAGTGTGGAATATGGATCAGTTGGCTTCTCCAGCCTGAAGGCAGCCTGGCATGGTAGCTGGGACAGAGCTGGATGACCTAATTGTTCTCCGGATGAGGTGTTAAGAGCGACTTCAGTTTTTGTCATTTTGCTGCCAGTTGATCTGGAAGAATCTCACTTTTAAGTGTTTGCTGTTTCCCTGGCCTAATAACATTTTTGAGCCTTTCTCAAGTATCAGCTGAAGTCTCCAACAGCCCCTTCCATGCTCTGAAATCTTTCAGTTCCTGCTAGAAAATGGGTTTTCAAATTAAAAAAAAACCAAACAGAAACAAACCAAAAAAGTGTATGGAAAAACTGAGAACAGAACTGTTAAATCCTATACAGCATTAACCATCAGGATTGTTCACTACACTATTGATTTCTCCATTTGATTGATTAAAACTTTATTCTGTAATGTGAATTACTGACTCAGCCCTAGCCTGCTGTTTTTGTTATGCACAGGGTATACTGTCAGGCTACCCCTGAATATATTGAAATGAGGATATGAGTTTTCACACACAAGTTAGTGAGTGAAGTGTTTGCCAGACACATCACAGTTCATACCAGACTTTGGCTTAAAGTTATTCTTTGCTGCTTCCTCTTGTTTTCAAGATGGATTTGAGCATTTTGGTGTTGGTTTTTTTTTCTTCCCTTAGCTGCTCAGGAGAAGGCTGCTTTCAAATATAAGGTGCTTGCAAAATGTAAGGTGCTTGCAAAATGTAAGGTACTTGCAAAAATCGAATGTGCTAGTGCACATTTACAGAGTTGCTGCTCCATAAAATAAATGCAGAGACCAGTAGCTCCCTGTGAACCCCCTTTTCCACAGGCATTTCACGCGTGGCTCTGCAGCTGGGTCACCTCGGGCACCTGCACATTGTTGTGCACGTGCCCCAGGCTCGCACAGAGATGCAGGGCTTTGACATGGGCTGCCACACTGGGGTTGCCATGCATGATGGCTTTCACTGGCTAGACTGCGATTCCGCACACATGCACACACAAAAATCTAATTGGGATTACAGAGGATCAAAAGCGGCCTGGGAGCCAAAAAGATGAGACAGCTGGGGGAAAACTGGAGTGCAGCAAAGAGGAGGAATGGCTGCAGCGTGTGCATGAGCTGTGTGATAATCGGTGCACTGTAGTTGCTACTCCTGTAGTGTATCAAGCTCAAGGCTGTACTCAGTACAGTCACACTGCTGCTTCCAGCACTGTGTTCCAGAAATGAACTCGAGAAAAAATGTTACTGGGACAGTGATGAGAACTTTCGGGGACTAAAAGGCAGCTGAATAATGGGTTGTGTGGGGTAGATAGGTTTGAGGAGTGGATTGCAGACTGCACTTAATGACTAAACAAAAAGTAAAATTGAGTTTTTTGTAACTGTCACCAGCATCGGGAAGAGAAGGAGTTTGAATTGTAGAAGGAGCAGTGGAGGACAGATGCTAGAAATAGGGAGGGTCAGGCAGGGTTCGTGCTTGATAGGTAAAGCCCACGCTGGACAAACCTCTGAGTGCTGTGGGCAAGCGTGACCCCCTGTTGGATCTGTGCCGGGACACGGCGTCGTTCCGCTCTCTCAGTGCTCGCGGGTAAGTCCGCTGCTTTGGCATCTGTTTCGGCTTCGGGATATCTCGGTCTTGTGGCGCTGGCTCGGGGGAGCACAGGGGGCAGGCGGTGAGGCGGTGCCTGGGGAGCTGCAGCCGAAGGAAGGGAAGGGAAGGGGCCGAGCCGCTCCATCGGGCCCGGGTCCGGTCCGGCCGCTCCATCGCCGCCCGCTGCACGTGCGAGCCCGCGCGCCTGGGCGCCATGGCCGCGCGCCGCCGCCGGCCACTCAGAAGGCGGTATTCAAATCGCTGCCCGGCGGCAGCCAATCAGAGGGGAGGGGGCGGGGCCTCTCTCCCCGCGGTTCCCACGGCGAGCTTCATTGAGGGGGGAGCTCGGCGGGCGGCGACGTGCTGGGAGCCGTAGGGAAACTGAGGTACTGGGGATACTGGGAGGGACTGGGAGCACAGAGCACGGCCGGCTGCATGCGTGCATCCATGCTAGAGGCCCTGGGGATGACAGCATTATCCTGACAGTAGGCCCCGAGGGATGTGGGGAGTAATGATTTGCCCATCAGGGAGTGGGGTAGCAGGGGCTCCAGCCACGGGGGGCAGTCCATGGGCAGTGGTGGGCGGCGATGTTGGTGTGCTTTGTGCTGCATCCCTGGCAGGGGAGTGCTTAGGCTCCCGTGAAGCATTTTGTGTGAACAAGTCAAGCAGGCATGCCCCAGTGTGAGGAAGGATGCTGCAAGGCTGGCACCTAGTGCAACTTGCTGTTCTGAAAATGAGTGCAGTGACAAACAAAAATTCTAGCTTTGTTTTTTGGCACTGATGTTTGGCCTTGGTTGTTTTGGGGAGCAGCCATAGCCTTGATCTGCTGCTCTGACTCCAATGACCATATTTAGGGCACCAGTGGCACGTTCACATCTCAGATGCTGGTCTGATTTCCTGTCCTTCTGCTTGTGCCTTCTCCAGGCAAATTAGACAGAACCCTCCCAGCTCAGATCACATCCTCAAGTCCGGGGACTCACTCTCAAACCTTTCAGGACAGAGGAGGTGATGATGAGCAGGATGCTCGCAAAAATCCAGAAGTGTGGAGCCCAGTTGTCCTGCTAGCAATGCTTGTTACCCTTCACAGTTTTGCAGTCCGCTGTCCTACAGATCTCAAAATTTTAGTAGGATTAACAAGTTTAGAAAGAGTTCCAGTGGGTTTCCAAGTTTCCTAAGCTGCATCCCTTTATGACCAATGTAATTAAGAAGTAAGGCTTACTTTCTGTGCCTTTTAAGAGGGAAAGAACATTTCTATCAAAGTAGCAGGACTTGTGCATCATTCCCTCCAGTCACAAGGCCTCCCAAATTGAAGGGTGTCAGCAGTCATTTCAGGGTGCAGTGCCCCTTTCCAAAAGAGGTCCCTGCTAGAGCACATTCTTTTATTACCTGTCTTTTTATGGATCACCTTGTACTTGGGTTCCCTTTGATTCCAGTATTGACAGTTGGGAGCAGCAAACTTCACTCTGGAAATAACATTCCTCTTCCACAGCTTCTTCTGCTGCTGTTTCTTCCTCCTTTTTCTCCTGGCTGGCCCCTGCCAATAGCCCATCAGCCAAAGATTTTCATCTCTGCTATGCACAATGTCTGGTTCAGTGGATGACATGCCTTGCATGAACTTTGAAGCCAACGTATTTGCAAAGAGCCTGTGCCAGCACTGTTTCCGAGCCGCAGGGGCTCATCAGCATTCTATCCAGGTGAGCTCCTCCATCCCACCTGCAGGCTATGGACACATCAATAGGGGCCTCTTTGGTCTATACCCTGACCCCACCTGCCTTATTAGAGATAAAGATCCCTAAAACAAAGGCTCAGCCAGGATTTCTAGATTTCTTGGTGGGGAAAAACCTCTATGGGCAGAGAGGTTTCTTTCCAGGCATAAGAATGCTTCATTTACTTGTGCCAAACCAAAGCCAGGAACCAAGCTTAGCAAAGAAGTGTTGGACGCTGGATACAAGGGGCTTGATAGACCCTGGAAGGGAAAGTAGGGGCATCGCAGATGCAAAGTGACACGGAGGGAATTGGGAACTGGCAGAGCAGGGACCCACTCTGTATTAATCTCTGCTTGACGCTTGCTGGCATTTACAGCTTTGCCTCACCTTAAATATGGTCCCTGTCGATTCCCTGTGGCCTCAGCTGTTGGCTTGGAGCCAGGGCTTGGTTCTGTCCCTGAGGCAGCTTCAGCAAGCTGTTCCCGGAGGAGAAGGCAGGAAAGGGATAAATCTCATGGGGTTTTGGGCTCCAGATACCTTGACCCAACACGATCTTTTGGGACAGAGCTGGACACACAAGCTACTTGGCTGTCTCTGACTGGGCGACAGCTGGTTTCATGTTCACAGAGGGTTTCGTGTTGTTTGACGTCCTCCAGGAGCAACTGGCCAGGGATGATGAAATAGTAATGAGCTTCCCTCTCTCTTTCTCGCCCTCTCCCCCTCTCCTACTGGCCTTGGGCCCTCTAAGGTTACCTCAGCCCTTCACCCTCGATCTGCTCAGAGCTGTCACCTCTGAGCGAATCCTGGTGCGGGCGAGATGCTGGAGGGAAGGCGGCGCAGACAGCCGGCTCCCGGGAGCCTCCCCCACTGCTGCTCATAAGCCCTGCAGGTAACGGGGCTCAGGGAGGATGCTGAGACGCCTGCAAACCCTGACAGAGACAGGCAGAGGCTGGGACTACAGCCTTTTCTGCAAAAATCATCCTTCCTCTTGACTCCACTGCCTCTCCCTGAGCTATCCAGCTGGTCAGTGCCAACATAAGGGGGCAGTTTCCCTGAGCCCTCATCTACACATGCAGTCTCTGGGATGTCTGCAACCTTCAGCACCAAACAGGAGCGTGCTGGGTCTCTATAGCCTCTTGATGTAAGAGGAAAATCTCAATGGTGGGCTGGGAGAGATAACAAGAGCTCTGAAGGCCAGGCTGCTCTCGGAGGAGGTAGAAGAAGCAGGCATTTCCAAGGGGCAGCCTTCATCCTCATCCTTGGCACGCTGACAGCACCATTGCACCCCTTCTTCCTCGCAGGATCATGGCACGGCGGTCACAGGGCGCGATGCCTGCAGCGACACAGCCCCAGGAGAGCCCTGGGACTCGCTCCATATTTTAGCCCCACAGTGCGAGGTATACGTGTGTGTGGGCCCGGCGGAGGGCGCGGAGCGGTGAGTACCGGCCGGGAGCCCTGCTGCTCCAGCAAGCCCCTTCGGTGGGAAGAACGGAGGAGGGGGAGCGGGAAGCCAAGCAGAGGAAATCAGCTGCCTTTTCCCTGATGCTCTGCACGCTGGTGCCTGGGAAAAAGGACTGAGAAATCCCCATGCCATGACTTCTGATCATTCCTCTGGGATGTCCCTGGAGAGGTCAGGGGGCCCCTGAAAGAGTCTCCTTCATCCTCATTCCCTCCAGAGCAAGGCTGGTGGTCTCAGGACCACCACTCTGCCAGCCTCTGCCCATCCAGTAGAGAGTGAGTCAGTGTGGCTTGGGCTGCCAGTGCTGTCACTCGCCCCCGAGCTCTGCGGGCTGTGCTGACCACCAGCTGTCCTCTCTCCCTGCCCCACAGCTGGCACGAGAGCAGGCGATATCCCCCACTCAGCCCCGGAGCTGAGGGTGAGCACAGAGAAACTGGCACCGACCCCAGCGCCTGTGCCGAAGCCAACTCCACGCTTGCCAGGGTGAGATGGGGATCTCTTGTGGTTTGGGTTATTTTGGTCTCCCCAGCTCCCTTGGCCCTTCAATGCCACTTTTGCTGGGCCCGTTCAGCAGGTTCCTGGGCTAACAGACATGTTCAATTTGCCCCTCTGGCTCTCCTGCCTCAGGCAGATGGGAGAAGGAGCCCATCATGTGCAGGGAGGTGGATGTGATGATCCTTATGAGTCCCTTAAAACTTGAGATATTCTATGATTCTAAGGTCCTGAGATGCAAGGGGGGATCAGCTGAGATTCTTAGTCCCCACAAAAGAGGCTCTCCCCCTAAAGAGATCATGAGATTTGCTCTTGGATACTCCCATGTGGACTTTTCTATGTTGTTTCTTGCCATCGTTGGTCTGGCATCATCTTATACTCCCACAGCTCCTCTTCTGGTTCCTTCTTACCAGCAGCTTTGGGCTGAACAGGCTGTAAGTTTTCATATATACTCTTACCTCTTTCCAGCCCACAAAAGGTACTAGTCCCCATTGCAGAGATCTCCCCTGTCTTGTCTCCCAGGAAGGGGAAATGACCCGCTTGTGGGACAACACTTTGGGATCAGGCAAACGGGACATGATGAGCTACTTGGGCTGTAAGGAGGAGGTGCGGTCACAAGCCCCACAGGCAGACAGACCCAGGTGGGCTCAGCCTGTTCCCTCTGGATCCTGGGTGAGAACTGAAGCCCAGGACTTTAGGAAAGAAATCTGTCCACTGAAAGCAGGTACTCTTGGTTTGCCCCTGTGTGAGATCCTGGTTCTGGTTTGCTTTCCACCCAGGGGTCTCTGAGGTTCAAGGCAGATCTCTGTTTAGATTTAACGTCTCTTTATCTAGTTCTGGCCCCAGGAAGTGTTCAACACATCCATGGGCACTATGTGAGAGTCCATCTGTGTGTGTGCTTGACTGTGAACCGCGGGCATCTCGGGTGCTCTCTGTCTGCATGGTTTGGCATGCCCTCGGCTCGAAGTGCTGTGTTCCAGTGCTCCCAGCCCCCCTCGAGGGAGTCTGGGTTTTATCTCTGCCCTCCTGGACCATTTCTAGCTCTCCTCCGAAGACCTGCTTTGCCGTGGACGTGGTGGCATCCCGCGTCGCTCGCGCCTCCCCCAGTAACGGCCTTCTCCCCGTCCCAGAGCGCCGTCCTGCCAGCCAGAAGCCTGAGGAGAGCTGGCCAAAGCACCGAAAAACTGACCCTCCCTGGTCATCCACCCTGCCGCGTGCCACAGCCGGCTCCCCGCCGGCCCGCAGTGACCTGCTGGGCGGCGGTGGGCACCTCCCTGGCCCACGGGCTCGGGAGTCCCACGGGCACTCCGGCGGAGGGAGTGCAGAGGGGCGGCACGGGCTGGAGAGGCAGGAGTACACGGTGCTGGCTGACCTGCCCAAGCCCAAGCGCCTCAGCCAGCGGGATGCTGTTGACCGCCATGGCTCCCGGACACTCAGCCCTGGCCGAGTGGAGGTGGAGAGGATGTTTGGATGCGAACGCAGGTGAGAAGTAATGGGACTCCACAGTGATCAGAGGCAGGGGATTGCCCTTCTGTGCTGTTGGGGGGCCCCCACCCCTGACTCACTGTGCTTCAGGGGGAAGGCAGGGCTAGATGGCAGAGCTCAGCTTTCAGCTGTACTTAAATTTCCCTCAAAGCAAGGGTTGGGTCTAGGCTCAGAGCCTCCTCCATTGTGGCACACAGGCAGCTGACGCTGTTGGAAAGGTGGAGCTAAGCTGCACTGCTAGAAGGGAGCAGCCTACCTTCCTCATCCTCACAGCCTCCTGGAAGCTGCAGGACATGCTGCAAAGCAGGGCTCCCCACAGTAAAAGGAGAAGGAAAGAGGTGCTCCCCAATCCCAGCATCAGGAGTTCCCCAGGGATTCCACATTCACTGCAGGAGCCACTCAGGGAATGATGGGGGATGCCAAAAAGTACCCAGTGGCTGTTTAGGCTTTAGCTGGAGGAGCAAGAGCAACTCCAGGGCTGGTAGCACAGGGCAGGAGGGGACATTAAGAGGGACTGGGAAACGATCCTGGGCAAGTGGGTGGGATGTAAAGATAAGGAGGGAAGCTTGAGGAATAGTGTGAAGAGGATATGGGTGAGGCAGCAGGATATGAAAGCTGAGGTGGTTGACAGGGACAGAGGGAGAAGCTATGGCACACACAGCATCTGGGACAGGTCTGTGGGGTCAGGATAAGGTGGAGCAGGGTTTGCCGGGGCTCTGCATCCCAGCTGCACAGGGTGACAGCTGGACCAACTGTGTGTGCCCACAGGAAATCAGAGACGCTGGAGGCCTTCCAGGCTCTGGAGGAGGGCCGTGTGGACCGGCTCGATGGCAAGACGCCGGTGCCACCCAGCAAAGGCCACCTGACTCGAAGGCGGTCCAGCCCCAACCTGCCCAGGGAGGTGAGGCTTGGCTGCACAGCAGGACCTCATCCCAGCCCTGCAAGCTGAGTTGCTTTTTCCTGTCACATTTTCCTCTACTTCTGCCACGTGCTTCTCTCTTTCATTCCTCTTCTCCCTCTTCCCTTTAATCCCAGCTCTCCCTCTGTCATGGATCAGGACCCGTGGCTCTTAAAATTCAGCAGCCCTTTCACCCTTTGGGTGCAGAGAGGCTTCTCTACAGTATGGACTGGCTCCATGCACAGGAATGCTACCGCTCTCTAGGGAACCATTTAACCAAATCACCTGCCAGCCCTAATCCCATCTTGATCTACTTATTGGCACTTTTTTAAGAGGCCTCCCTGCTCTCTCTCCCCCGTGACCCAGGGTCAGCGACTCTCCTGGCAGCTCGAGCAGCGCGGCAGAGACCCCAAGGAGCCCCGGCGTTCCCCCAGCCCAGCTCGGCACCCCGAGAAGGCCAGCAGGAGCCGGGGGGACTCCCCACGCCCTGCCAGCCCTGGCTGGCTGCTGGAGAGAGGCAGCCGGAGCCCACGCTCTGCAAGCCCAGCCCGCAGGTCGGAGAGGAGAGCAGGGGAGCCCGTGAACCCTCCCTGTCGCACTGAGAAAAGCTGGAGAAGCCGAGGGGAGCCTGCCCGCCCCCCAAGCTCGGATAGGGGCCGAGCCACCTGGCAAGCAGGGGGTACACGGCAAGCACTGGAGAAGAAAAGCCGAGGGGATTCCCTGCACTCCACAGGTGCTGGGAAGGGCTCAGATAACGTCAGGCTGAGCCGGGCAGGGCCATCACCATGGGCCCTCAGTCCTGGGAGGCATACAGAGAGCACAAGGAAAAGCCAAAAGGAGATCTCCCCTCCCAGCTGGGTGCGGGGGGCAGAGAGGCAGCGAGTGAAGCCGGGGGAGCCGCTGCACCTTGCAGGGCCCAGGAAGCCATCGGAATGCAGCTGGCAGAGCCTCCGGGAAAAGCTGACATCCTCCCAACCTGGAAAAGGCACCAGCAGTGACTGCAAAGGCCGAGGCAAGCCCCTGCGCCCCACAAGCCCAACACGACCTCTGGAGCAGGACTGGAGGGGCCGGGGGGATGCCCACCACACACAGGTGCGGGAGAAGGACTGGAAACGCCGAGAGATGCCTGTGTGCCACACGGATGTGATGCGTCAGCTGGAAAGGGACTGGAAAAGCCCTGCTAGGTGTCTGGATGTGGGACTACGGTCGGATGATAGCTGGATAAGGCCTGAGAGTCCAGCACAGCATCTGGAGGAGGACTGGAAGGCTCCTGAGCACACACGAGATACACACAACCCTGAGAAGCCATTGGAAACTGACTGGGGGAACAAGAGTCTTCTCATTTACCATGTGAGTAGGGCAGGAGCCAGAGGTGATGGGGACCCTGCAAGGCCTAAAACTGGCAAGCACAGATTGGGTGGGTACCCTGGGTTGCAAATCTGTGCACCCTGATTCCCTTGGATCCTCTGCTTCTCCAGGGAAACTGTACTGCCTGCCTGGCACTGGGAGGAGGGAAGATGTTTTCTTCCCTGGCCCACGCCAGGAAATGGATGCTTGGATCTGGGACACTGAGGTGAGAACTAAACCCCAATGGCTTCAGCTCCTGCTTTCTCCCCTGCAGCCCCAGCTGGGTGGAAGCACCTTCCCACTGCAAAGCAGCACTGGCTCCTCAGGAAGCCCACAGCCACATTTGAATGCCAGTAAGAAGCACAACAAGGTAGGGGCCAGGCCCTGGGAATTGTGAGGAAGGGCAGCTGCCCTTCTCTGGGGGTCACTGTGGGCAGGACCTAGCTCTTCAGCACTTGACCTGAGCAGGTCCAGGATGGTGCTGCCTTCCCACGATGTCCTGAATGCTGTGCTCACTAGCACTCCCCTTCGCTTTGTCCTTCACCCGTTTCTCAAGTGGGGAAACCGAGGCACAGAGCTTTTTGAAAAAGCCAGACAAGGGCAAACAGTGGACCTGGGACTAAAATCTCAGTACAGCTGCTTTCCTTTGCTTTATTACTGGCCAGTGCTGTGACGGCACAGAGGGTTTTACAGAGATGAAGTGAGCTTTAGTGGTGTGAAAGAAGATACAGTGTATTGTGTTGGTATTCCTGCAAAATGACATTGAAGCAGCTACGGAGGGCTGCAGAAAGTGTTCTGGGAGCCCATGTAGCTGGCAGCTGCACATGAGTTCCTGCCTCTGTCCCCCTCTGTGCACATCAGTCATCTCAGCCAGGTCATCCTCTGCTAGGACCTGGCTTTGTTCTTTATGCAAGGACAAACTGCAGCCAGGAAAGAGGCTGTCAAAGGCCTCTGAAACTCGAAACGGGTGACGTCCTTTCCCTCACTTCCCTGCATCAGGCCAGAGAGGAGCCCAAAGCCCTGAACTCACCCTGTACAACTGGGCCAGATCTCCCTAGCTGTGCCAGGTTTCCTCAGCACTGAGTCTGGCACCTTTCCTTTGCCTTGCAGCAAGAAGCATCACCTTAGTGTGATTGCACAGTAGAGCCTGGCATTTTGTGATGTACAGTCCCTCTCCCCTTTTCCTTTGGGACCCTCTCTAGCAATTCCCTTTCCTGAGTGAGGCCAGCTGGCGTGGCTTTCCAGGGGCACCAGGACTCTCCCCATGGCCTCCTACCATCCCATGCCATGAGCCCAGAGAGGTTCAGTTGGTCGGGTAAAATCGAGGAGCCCCAGGAGCCAAGGCGAGGACTCCATTGTGTGCACTGCTGAAAAATCTCTGTCTGAGAAAAATCCCAGCCTGAGAGCAAACCCTGCCCGGGTAACAGCTGGGCTCCTGGCAGTCCCTTCCCGGGGAAGGGCTGAACCCGTCCCTCCCAGGGCTTCACCTTTCCCGGGCCAGCGGGGCGGGAAGAGAACACGGCTCAGCCCCAGCATCGCCCCCGTCCTGTCCCGTCCACACCGCCCCTGGGCCGCCGCCCCTTTCCGTGCGGACCGGCGGCCTCGCCCGCCCCGGCGGCTCCATTGGCTGCGGGCGGTCGGGGCGGCGGCGGCGGCTGCCATTGGCCTGCCCGGGTCCTCCCAGGAAGTTCTGGGGGGAGGAAAGAAAAGTTTTTTGGGGTGGTTTTCTTTCCCCCCCGCCTCCTTTCCTTTTCCTTTTTTTTTT
>NC_031773.1:48944209-48983446 GCF_001522545.3 Parus major | reverse complement strand
AGCTGTCAGCCGCCGCCTCCGGGGGTCTCTGCGCTCGGGGGTCTCTGGAGCCGCCGCTCCCTGGGGGACTCTGGCCCCGGGACTGGAGGTTGTGGCGGTTCTTCCTTGGTTCCCTTGCCCATCAGCGCCGGGGTCCCTCCAGAGCTCCCCGTGGCCGCTTCGGCCCCGATGGGCACCACTCCACGCCGATAAGCGTGAGCGTGGACCGGGCTGAGGCCAGGGCAGCTCACCGCACCTACGACCGCAGTCGGACGGGAAATTGGTGTCCCCCGGGCGGGCGTGGGGAGCTCCTGCTTGCTCCCTGTGGGAAACAGATGCGGTTTGGGGCAGGGAGCATCCCGGCCCTGGGGCGAACCTTCCTTGGCACAGGCGGCCGCCGGCCGCGAGCGGGCTGGTGGAGGTGACAGGCTGGGCTGTGCCCGCCGGCGCTTCGCAGGGCGGCGGTGGGAAAGGGACAGACCATCGCCCGCTGGCTCCTCTCACTGCACGTGTAGGTTCGAGAGCTGCATGCGTGCTCCAGCCTGAGAGTGATTTTGCTTTCACCCAAGTGAGCTGGAGCGGCTTTGCTTTGTGTTTTGGCCTGGGGCCCACGCCTTATGAAGAGGGTTCCCTTTTTAGAGGAGAGGAGACATTGTGCTTTCCGGGAGGCTCCGAGAGCCCCTTGCACCATCTCCCGGAGGTGAGAGGAAGCGGTGCCCCAGAACCTGCAGTGCTGAGGAGCTTTTGGGAAGAGCAAGAGGCACGGTGATGACAAAGGCTGGTGATGAAAGGACACGTCTGACTATCCTGCTCGGACACTGAGCTTTCTCAGCCTTCTGCAGCCTCTTCTCCTCCACTTCTCCATCCTGGCGCCTCAGTACCACCCAGGAGCCATTCCTTTGCTCCCACCCTGTCCCTTTTCCTTCTTTGGTGTTTACATTCTTCGGATACTTACAGACTGTTATCACCTTCCCTGTAGCCCTTCTTCAACCAGAGCAGGCAGCTGCCGCTCCTTAACCTGCTCTTTCGAGCCAGTCTTTCCAGGTATCACCTACATTCCCAGCCACCTGAGACCCCCCTCCAGTGCCTCTATACCTGGCCAGCAGTGGGGCTGGACATAAAACTGATGCAACTGGGCAAAATCACTGCCACCACCTCCCAAGCCATCTGCAGCCCCGAGCTGCAGGGCCACGCATTTTGCCGGGGGTGCATCCTGCCACATCATTGCATCTCTGGGACCCGGATCTCTCCCAGCAGCTCGGCTTTCCTGGATGTTTCCTCCTCCCACTGCTGGGCCGTTTCCTCTGGATGCGGGGTTCTGTTTGAACCCCCCGCTCTTCTCTGTCGGTATCCTGAGCTTTTTATGCTGGGTGAGGAAACTGGATTTGGTTGTGGGGAAGGGAAGAAAAGTGTCTTTAAGCACTTTGTGTACCAACTGAGGCCTCAGCTTATGGTACTGACCCTGCTATGACAAGAATAGTTCAAAGACAGTTCTACAGAGCTGCAGCTCCGTGTCTAGGGCTGGCAGGGAAAGCAGAAACCCTCTGCAGTTTGCCTGCTTGGGAAAAGCCCTCCAGGGGGATTTTCTGGCCCCGGCATTGCATTGGGGGCAGCAGTTCTGGCAGGACTTTGTGGCAGTTTTTCCTGTGGCATGCATCCTGTTAGTGTTCATTATTTTGGCACCTAGTGCTTTGGGATTGTAAATTCTCAATAAGATGAGACCCAGCTGATCTGTACAACAGCCCCACTCTCTCCCTATATTGTGTTTCTGCTCCACGAAGCCTGCCCATCTCTCTGTCTTCTGCTGAGCGCACGAGCGTCCCAGGAGGGGAGTGGTTGTACTTTGATGTTTTGTGTCCTTTCCTTCCCTCTCCCCACTCTGAATTCAGAGCTGGAGCTTAAGTCACCCGACTGGAAGGAATAACGGGAAAAAGGGTGGAGCTGCTGCCACAGAGAAAGAATTAATTTTTGGGGTGCTTTCTCAGGGCAGCAGTGGAGCCACCACAAATCTGGGTTGATGGGGATGCATAAATCTCCCTCGTCTCCTTGCTGCCGGCAGTGCCTGTCACCTCAGCAGGAGGTGAGGTTCGGGAGCCCCCCCACGTCCTTTTGCTCTGGTTTCCCTCCCTTCCCAGGGAGCTCAGGACTGCCGGATACTTCTGGCCAGGCCCGAAGCTGTAGCAGGCGGTGACCTCCCCTTGGCAGGACTCCTTGCTCCTTCTTGAACCAATCGCCAGAGCGCCAGGGTGGGCCGGCACATACTCGGCTCTTGCCGCCCCATAACCTTGGGTGTAACCCAGGAGCAGCAGCTTAGGGAGATGAAAGCAGGGAAAGGCTTGGCCTGGCTGTACAGCCTGGGAGCTGGGCTTGTGGGGCAGCTGTGGCCGGCCACTGGGCTTGTTCAGGGGATGTGGAGCGGCCAGCGGCTTGCTGAGCCACCTACTTGTCCCCAGCCCTGTCTCAGCTGGTGGTTGTGACACGTGGGGACTGCTGGTGGCTTCCAGAGGACTGGCAGACCTCTGGGAGGTCCAGCTCTGGTACTGTCACTTCTCCAGCGCTGTTCCTGCCTGGTTCGGCTGCTGAAGAAGGGGCAGGTTGGCAAATTGACTTCCATCGGTGAAGAGGCGTTGGACTGAATTCTTTGATGGTGCAACTTCCTGGGAGCCAGCAGGGGTGGGAGGAGGGACCAGCTCCAGCCTGTTTGGCTGAGGGCAAAGCTAGGGAGAGAGGTTCCCCTGAGTCAGCTCTCTGAGGCTCCACCTTGGGAAGAAGATAAACTGGTTGGGATGCTGCACCAGCAACATGAGGTTAGGAGGAGGCAGAGAGTGCATGGAACCTCCTTTGTGGCACAGGGTAATCTGGGTGAAATTCTCTTCATCCTTATCTTCTGTAACTGTGTCTGGGCAGAGGGCAGGCTCTGTAGGGGGAGGGTGCAGAAAGAGCTGGGTAAAAGAAAAACCCTCAAAATCTCAGAGAGGGTTGAACCTTGGAGGGAGAAGGGAGAGGATCAAGCACTGACTTCATCTCTACCCTGGGGCACATTGTTTAAAGTCAGCATGTTTTCACAGCTGTTGAATTGCCTCCTGTAGATTTTTGATGAGAGCTGAGCTACTATGTTTTTGATAAATGATTGGTGGTGAAGTTACCAGAGGGACATAGCTCTGGGGCGAGGACAGCCAGGGTTGGGACAAAGTGTGTCTGGTTCTTCGTGGCTTTGCCTCCATCTCTGAGGCAAGTCTTATTGGTGGTGCCCGCTCTCCTTGTCCCTGCCTCCCCCTCTCTGAATAAATACCTCTGAGGCACCTTGTGGAAACCTCTTTGCTGCATATTTTCCTTTACTTTTTTTAAACCTCTTCCCTTATCTGCTGCTTCCTCTTACAGGAATGAGCGCCTGCTGCTGAGAGCTATGCCCAGTTTTCTTTCGCCATAGGGTCGCATAGCCCCATGAGTTTCCTAAAAGGCTATTCCCATTTTTGTTCTGCCACAGGGGACTTGCCTTCCACCCCCTGGCACAGAAAGCCCTTTTGTGGGGCCACTCCAAGACGGTAATTCTCTGTTTTGTTTTCCAGCCGGATCTTCTCAATTTCAAGAAGGGATGGATGTCCATCCTGGACGAGCCAGGAGAGGTAAGCCTCAGATGAGAGTCTGCCTCTTCCCCTGTCCCCTGCTGCTCAAGAGCCCCAGTGAGCCAGCTGATTTCCTTCCTCTTTGCTTACTGAGGTCTCTCCTGCTGGGAAAGGCAGCAGGAAACTTTTGGTGGAGGTGCCTTGCTCTGTGTGTGGACACAGAGGTTCATCGAGTGCCTCTCGCCCAGCTGAGGGTCACGAGGGGAATCTGGGAGGGAGGAGGGGGAAGAGAAGACGGAGAGGTCATAGTGCAGAGCGTCCCTCCTTGTTCCTATGCTTTCCCTGGTAACTGCCTATCCATTTCCCTCCTGTCTTTTCCCTTCCCTCCCCCTGCCTGATGCGCCTGCAGTGGAAGAAACATTGGTTCGTGCTGACCGACTCGAGCCTGAGGTATTACCGGGACTCGAACGCAGAGGAGGTAAGCATGGCCAGCCTTTCGCCAGCCCTTTCTTCCTTCCTGGCCAGGGGGAGAGGAGCACAGTTCTGGTGTCACCGGGGACAAGCAACAGCACCATATCCTCCCAAAAAATGGCAGAGGTGCCAAGCTGCTCTTTGCCAAGGGGTGATGAAGAGGATGAAGGCAGGGTGGCAAAGCCTGGCGGCACTGTCAGTGGTGGGAGGTGGGGAGAAGGGCTGGTCCTGTGGCTGGGTATCCGGGGTGCTCTCCATCCATGCCGCTGGCGGCCCTTGGGTTGGAAGAGGCCATGCTCTGCTGGGGAGCTGAGCCTGGTTCTCAAAGAGCTGAGCCTGGCTCCCAGGGAGCTGTGAGATGAAGGCAGAGGTGGCCTTTTTCAAAGCTGGCTGAGCACTGATGTCCTAGCGGGTGGCTGTGCTTGCAGGCTGATGACCTTGATGGAGAAATCGACCTCCGTTCCTGCACGGATGTCACAGAGTTCGCGGTGCAGCGCAACTACGGCTTCCAGATACACGTGAGTGTCCGGCACCGCGTGTACGGAGCGGCAGCGCCGAGGGACGCGGGGTGGGAATGCGTGCTCCCTCCCTGTGCCGAGATGCACAGAGGCAATTTGTACAGATCTTGTGCCAGCATGGTGGCCCAAGGTTGTTTTTCTGACACACCGGCGGCAGTGTTCTGGGACATCAGGGCTGCCTGCCTTCAGAGGAAGGAAGGAGGAGGAGGAGGCTTTGCAGGGCTGGCTGAAGGCTGTACTGGAGGCAGTCCAGGAGTCAAGCTAAATGCCAGGAGTGTCTCAGTGACATGTTGGCCAGGGCAACTTTTCCACAGCTGCGGGGTGGGGGGGAGTGGTGAGCGCTGCAGATCTCGATGTAACCTGGCTGACCATGCCTGGAGTGACAACCTGTACCCTGGACCTGACCCCAGTACAGTTCTGTCCTTGGCTATTTGTTGTAGCAGCAGGAAGTGGCTGCTAAGGCAGCATGAGAAATGGTATTTCTGTGGGTGTGCAGGGATGGGCACTTCATGGCCTGGGTTTCCCTGTGCCCTGCTGCTGGCACCTGAGTCCTGGCAGCTGAGCAGCTGGATTGCACCAATGCATGTTCTGCCCAGTGTGCCAGCAAGGTTTCTTTTGCCTTTGCTTGGAGAGGGTCTCATGGAGGATCCCTCTGAAACATCCCTCCACCTGTCCCCAGGAGCTCGAGACAGAGGGTGGCCTTCCTAAACAGCCCAGCACTGGTGTATGTATGTGGGTCTCAGGGAGCAAGAGGGAGCTGCTGCACATCCACTGGGTGCTGAGAGGGCCTCTGTCACCTCCCTGTTGCAGACAAAAGATGCCGTCTTCACCCTGTCAGCGATGACCTCTGGCATCCGGCGCAACTGGATTGAGGCCCTGAGGAAAAATGTGCGCCCAGTCAGCGCTCCAGACGTCACCAAGTAAGAGCTGCTCAGTACTGCTTGTCCTCTTCTCCCTTGCTGTCCCTCTACCCTGACTGGCAGGCACAAGGAAGGCCCCTCTGGAAGTCTCACCACTCCCAGATTAGCCCAGCACTCTGCTTCTTCTGAAAGTGGCTTGGTTATACCAGCCAGTGACAGGGGTTGAGAACCTGATGATGATGAGAGCCTCCCTTTCTTTTTACCTCACCACATTAGTTTAGACTGGTTTCTCCACCAGCATAGCTGGAACCAGGGTGCATCCTTGCTGGAGAAATCCATTTCCCTGGGGGATGGGATGCTACAGGCCCAGCTCTGCACTCAGAGTGGGATTTTGTAAGGCTGGGCTGAGTGAGGGTCTGAGCCTTGAGCAGTTGGCAGTGCTTCTGCTGGCATCCTTTCCCACATGGTGCCTCTTGTCCACCAGTTCCTGCTCTGCTTTCAGGCTCCCTGACTGTGACAAGGAGAACTTCCGTAACTGCGTTCCCCAGAAAGGCGCACTCCGGACGGAGGAGCAGCAGCGGCCGGGCTCTGGCTCCGAGGGGAACTCCAAGGGCAGTCACTGGAAAGCAGATGGGCAGCGCCATGCCTTTGACTATGTGGAGCTGTCCCCCTTGCCACAAGACCCTGGAAATCAGGGGTCCCTGCAGAGGACAAAAGGGAGCTTGAGGATCTCCGACCGAACTCCCAAGTATGAGGAGCTGGAGCGGGATCTGGCCGTCCGTTCAGAGGAGAGGCGGAAATGGTTCGAGGCGCCCGATGGCAGGGTCCCAAACAGCGATGGCCCCGCAGGAGAGCCTTCCCGCAAGGCCGGGGAGCAGGACCTCCCCGCTCCTCCGCTTTCGGAGGACCAGCGGATCCGTCTGAATGAGGAGATAGAGAAGAAGTGGCTGGAGCTGGAGCGCCTGCCCTTGAAGGACTTGCGGCGGGTGCCCTTGACAACACTGCTGAACCAAAGCAAGGGGGGCCAGGGAGACACCAATGAGGCGCTGAAAAAGGAGGTAAGAGCACTCCTCCTCTGTGGAACTGGGATTCTGGTGGCCCCTTTATGTGGTACTTGTGGCTCTGCAGAAGAGCGAGGCAGAGGTGCAGGGAGATGTTTGTTCTTTCTGGCTCCTGGAGTGCATGGAAACTTTTGGAACCTACTAATGCAAAGCTAGAAGCCAGCTCTCACACATCTGCAAAGGTTCCCCAGAGCGTGTTTTGGTCCAGGATGATTTATTTGATGGCACTACTTGTGTGTTTCATGGGAGCACGTTCACAGCCTTTCTTTCCTGGCTATTCCTAAGCCTGCAAGGGCTTCACCTGCTGGCCTTTGAAAGAAGCCATACAGTGGTGGTTTCCTCCAGCATGGATCCACCACTGAAAGCTGGGATGTCTCCTCCCTTCATTGCTGGCACTAACCAGGCTGCGGCTGGCTTTACCAGTTTGGTCTCTTGGCAGGCTGCTGGGATAGCAGAGGCCTCCTTTGGCCGTGTGTTGTCCTCGCCATCCCTAAGCCCACGGTTTGGATGTGGCACATTGGTCAGGCCGTGGCGCTTTTCCACCTGACCATCTTTCTCTGTCCTCCCTGGCACAGATCCAGTCACTGCGGGCACAGCTGGAGTCCTGCCGGGCCAGAAATGAGAGCCTTCGGGAGGCAGCAAAGTCCCAGGGGGACAGCCACGTGCCCCGAGGGTACATCTCACAGGTGAGTAGAGTGCCTGACCTGACCAGGCCTTGGGGGGTCAGTCCCAGGACCAAACTGGGAAATGCTGGTACACAGCTTATTGCCGGGCAGGTATCGCTAATCATTGGGTTGCCATGGTGACCCTAACTGGGCCCATTTCTAATCAATGTTAATTACATAAAGGCTGGTGCATGTTTCCTGGCCTTAAAGGGGCCAGGGTTATAAAGGGAGAGAAGGATAATTTGGGGAGAGGTGTGGGATCTGTGTTGTGCTTTGCATGTGGGCACAGTGCTGTCCCAGGCTGTGGGGGTGAGCCATCCTCCAGGTCAGGAGCGGGTCAGCAGCTTCCTGCTGAGCCTCTGGTCATTCCCTGGTGGTTTGCTGCTCACCACATGTGGTTCTTGCTAACTGGGGCTCCCGGGTGTCTTGTTAAAAGCAGTCAGTCAGTCCCTGGGGACAGCCCGAGCCCTGAAGGTCACTTTGACAGCACAGCCCATTCATTTGCAGGGACAGCATGTGGGAGAGCCAGCAAAGTAGAATTTGCTCATGCTTCATCCTCTCACTTCTCTTTGTTTATTTATTTTCCCCTCTTGTGGACTCATCCAAAACAAGCAGGGTCACATCCCGCTGGGATTTCCTGTGTGGAGGCTGCCGTTCAACCATAGAGTGGGGTTTTCGGGATGGGCCTTACATGGTGGAAGATACCGGGGCAGAGGGGGTTGGCAGGGCAGGAAGTTGGGGCTGGTGAAGTCTGTTCCACAGGGCTGGCTGTACCTAGCACAGATAAAGAAACCCACAAGCCCTGTAGCACTCAGCTCAGACCAGTCTCTGTGTTATCGTGATTTAATATTTATAACTTACAGGCCTCTTTATGGTCAAAAAGAAAAGCAAAAGCAGTGGGGAGGAACTTCCTTATCTTCCTAATAACTTGGCTCAGCATTTCACATCTGAGACCAAACTTGGCTTTTCCCCAAAGGATTCGCTCTCTCTGTTTGCCAAGGGTTGCAGCTGGTCCGTGGATAGTTCACCAAACTGATTCTTCACCTTTTCCTCTGTTGTTCTGTGAAGCTTCCCAGCTTGCCTCATCACAGCAGAAAGGAGTAGCCAGGAAGGGTTTGCATTCACCCAACAGTGTGAATGTTCCAGTGTCTTTTGTATGAGCCTTAGTGGGGAAGGAACGGGATGGCAAGGAGCTGTTGGGGGATGTGATGACTTCCTAGCTCTCTGCTGTCTTTGAGGCCCAGGCTATTAATCATAATGACACAGTTTGTTGGTGAACAAATCCTTCCTGAGAGCTCAGGGAGGTGCTGCCAGCATCCAGAGGGGGAAGCTCTTTGCTTTGCTCTGACTCGAGTTAACCATAGCACTCAGCATGGAAAGAACCATTCCCTTGGTCTCGGAGCCATCAGAAAGGAGGGAGAGCTGTGTGAGGAGGATCCCTAATCATTAGGCTGTAGGGAGGGCTCTTTGGCAACCTCCATCATGTCACAGGGTAGTGCAGGGTGTCACTTTTCAGGAGAGGAGGCTCGGTTTCCATTGATTCCAGGGACACTGCTTCATTTAAAAGGCAGATACTGAGATGCAGTTCTCACTGTTGATCCCTTCCAGCCAGGCAGTGGGTTGGCACTGTGGTGTCGGGCATGTTATCCCCAGCTCTTGGACCAAGAGGGTTGTTTCTGTCTTGCTGTTTTAGTTTTAAGAGCTAGAGGAACTTTCTTCCTCTGTAAAGCACAAAGTGGGGTTGCAAAGATGTGTGTCCCCATCAAATGGTTGTGTTCAGTGATTAAAGCACCACCTCACTTTCAGAAGGAAAAGACCCTCCCGAGAAGAAGTAGTCTCACTTCTTTCAAAATGTCCCTGGACTTGCAGCCAGGTGCCTGTCCTGGCCCAAGCCCTTCCTTCTTCCCTCCTGGTCTCTCAGCCCTCCTTTCCTCCTCACAACAGGAGGCCTGTGAGCGCAGCCTGGCTGAGATGGAGTCATCCCACCAGCAAGTGATGGAGGAGCTGCAGCGGCACCACCAGCGGGAGCTGGAGCGGCTGCGGCAGGAGAAGGAGCGGCTCCTGGCAGAGGAGGCGGCGGCAACGGCAGCAGGTCAGAGCAAACACCAGGCAGTGCCCCTGCTCAGCTGGGTCCTTCCTGCCTCTCCCCAGTGTCTTTTGCCAGAAGCCAGTCGTCCCAGTCATCTGGAGCCACACTGTGGACTGTACTGGTGTGAGGCTGGTGCTCCTTGGAGCACGAGCTTTGGTGCTTTCGCTCCTGTGGCGCTGGTGGAGTGGTAAAGATACTGAGGGAAACAGGGTCATGCTTCTGTGCATGGCTGGGAGGGGCCCAGCGCTTTCTTGTAGGTGGGTAAGGAGTGGTAGAGAGCTCCCACAGTGTCCTGTGTCAGTCCCCTTGGCAGCATGATGATCCTGGAGCGTGGAGACGGTGGGGAATACCCCGAGGGAAGAAGGGGTATTCCCCACCGCTCCATTCTCCTGCAGAGATGGATCTGGGAGCCTGCAGTGGCGAGAGCTTAGCCAGTTCTCTGGTGTGTTTTCCATGAAGCTGGCACAGCCTGATCCCCCATTTCTCATTGTTCCCCTGTGCAGCCATTGAGGCACTGAAGAAAGCCCACCGGGAGGAGATGAATAAGGAGATGGGCAGGACACGGAGCTTCCAGCAATGCAGCTCGCTCCCAGAAGCCCTCCAGAAGCAGCACCAGTAAGAAAGGATCTCTCTCAGTCCTCTTGTCCAATGATGCCGCCTTGTGCTGCTGTCACCACACCCCATTTTCAGCTCTAGCCCTGAGCTTTTCCTCCTGCCACTTCCCCAGCTCCCTCCTCAGGGCTAGTGGGTGCCCAGTAGTGGCTCCCAGGGCTGCTGCAGCTGTGGGGCAGGGAGGTTTGTCCCCTGCTTGACTCTTTTCCCTATAGCACCTCCCTCATACCTATAGCTATTTCCCCTCTATTTTCTTTATGGAAAGCTGCTCCATTTCTTCTGCATGGCTCGGGGCTCCAAGAAGCACCACGCTCATGTGCAGGGGCCAGGAGCTGGCAAGGGTTTTGGGGCAGCGATGAGCTGGTGCCTCTTCGGCAGGTTGGATGTGGAGTCACTGAAGCGGGAACTGCAGGTGCTTTCTGAGCAGTATTCCCAAAAGTGCCTGGAAATCGGGGAGCTCACCCAGAAGGCGGAAGAGCGGGAGCAGATATTGGAGCGCTGTCAGCAGGAGGGGAAGGACCTCCTCCAGAAAAATCAGGCAAGAGAAGGGCTTTCCTACCAGCAGAGAGGAGCACTGGAGCATGTTCCTCCCTCACACAGCACAGCCCCTCTGTTAAAGCTCCCATATTTGTTCATATTTCTCCCCTTCTGAGATTGTATCATCAGAAAGAAAAAGATTAAGAGTTAGAGGCTGTCTTGACTGTGGTGTTATATATGGCGAGTGTATTCTGGATGCCATTACCTGTGGACAGGGTGTTACAACGTGGTCTCTTAAGCTGAACAAAGGCTGCCATGAAGATGGAATGGTCAGGACAGTAAGAGATCTGTGCCGTGGCTGACGTCTTTTGGCTTTGCCTGCAGGAGCTGCAGACCCGCCTCTCGGATGAGATCGGGAAGCTGCGGAGCTTTATTTCATCGCGGGGCTCTGGGGACCGCGCTTCACACAACAATGAGCGGAGTTCCTGCGAGCTGGAGGTACGGGGCTCCCCCTGGCTGCCCCGCTGCCTCCATCCCCTCCCGTCCCAGGGTCTTCTCCTCTTGATGGCTTTGGCTTGGAGCAAGTGGGAGGGGGGGTGAGGAATGGAGCGGTGCAGGAAGCAGAACGCAAGCCTGCCCTCCGCCGCTCTCTCAGGCTGCTTGCGCCGTTTCCTGCCCCAGCCCTTCTGGCCCTTCCTTCCTTTTCCACCGCCGCGCTTGCGGCAGGGCCTGCCGGCCTTTCCGAGGCGGTGGCTCTTGAGTCACCTCTGGTTCCTCTCCCCCTTCTCTGGCCCAGGTGCTGCTGCGGGTGAAGGAGAATGAGCTCCAGTACGTAAAGAAGGAGGTGCAGTGCCTCCGGGAGGAGCTGCAGATGATGCAAAAGGTCGGTGTTTTCTGGGAGTAACTGGGGGAGAGCAGGAGAGGGAAGGGAGGGAAGCAGCAGGGCTGCATATCAGCAGGGTTTGGCTGGGTTTGATGGGCTGTTCAAGACAAACCCTCTTGTCACCTGTACTGCTTGTCCTTGCTGACTGCAGAGCACATAGCAGCTCCAGCAGCACGGACTGGCATAGACCGACCTTGTACAAGGGAAGAGTCACAGAGACTTAGCTGCTGCTTTGCCCAGATGTATGCATACAAGTATGGACAAGGCTGCCTTCTTCAAGTGGAAAATCTGGATGAAGGCTGCCTGGCATCCTGCTTCCTCTAATTGTCCCCTTTCTGAGTGGATGTGTTTCCTTGGGCACCATTTCTGGGTGTGCTGCTCCCTCCACTGGCAGCAGCTCCTTCAGAGGAATTTTCAAACACCTCTGCCAAAGGTGAGCCTGAAACAGGCTTTGGAATTCAGTGATGCTCCAGGAGTTTATAACTTACATTAGTTTTTGGCCATATAAGCAGCTGCACCCAGCTCTCCCAGTGGCCTGCATCCCTGGTGGGGTTATGTTTCCCATGTGGCTGCCCCACATGCACACGAGCCATGGTAAAGCCCACATCACCTCCTCAACCCGGTGCTGCAGATCTCTGCTACTGTGGGACCAGTGTCTCTGCCTTCTTCCCTGGCTTGGTGTTTGCAAAGTGATACCTCCATGCTCCTCTTCTGAATGGTTTCTGCCTGGCCCAGATTGGGACGGGCTTCAAACCCAGGGCTAGCTCTCCCCTCCTCACCTGCTGACTCTTCTGCTGGGCTCACCTTGCTGCCACCCTCCCTAAAGTCAGCCCTGCAACCTGCCTTACCCCTCTCCCTCCCCTGGCAGGACAAGAGATTCGCCTCAGGGAAATACCAAGATGTCTATGCAGAGCTGAATCACATCAAGGTGCGCTCGGAGCGAGAGATCGAGCAGCTGAAGGAGCACCTGCGCCTGGCCATGGCGGCTCTGCAGGAGAAGGAGTCGCTGTGCAACAGCAAGTAGCGGTGAGCCTGGGGAAGCTGGGATGTCCCCTGTGGGTGCAGGTGGCTGAGGCTGGCTGCTGCAGGGGTGTGGAAGCTGCCAGTTTCTCCTGCTCCACTCAGTTTTGAAACTTAAGGCTTAAACTCATCCTTCTCTGCTTCTCGCATCCTCTTGGCCAGCACTGCTGGCCCTCCTGTTGTTCCTGATGTTCTCCCGAGGGCCCCAGCCCCCTTTTCATGGTGCTCTTGATGCAGCCAGCACCAATCACTGCTCAGCCAGGCTGCTTGTGGGAGCCAGGCAAATGCTGGCCTTTGCCCCGTGGCTTGGGTGACAGCGTGGGAAGTTACACTTTCCCTGTGTAGGCAGTGGCTCTGCTCCCTTCACCTTTGAAGTGGTTTCCCTATCACAGCACGATAATTTTAGGTCTGCATCAAAGCAGGACCAACTAGACCCAGCCCATCTCCCTGGAGCTCACCTGCAGGCATCTCTGCCACCGATGGGGGCGAGCAGGGTGACAGGAACAAGGGCATCCTGTTGTCCAGAGTGCTCCTGCTTCTTGCTTGGATGGGGCTCACCCTGCTCCACCACTGCTCGCTGATGGGTGCTGAGATGAGTGGGTCTGTAGCGGGGCACCAGCCAGCCATCTCCCCAGGGAGCTGAGGGGGATGGCATTTCTGCGCTCCCTGGAATCTTTCTAAACCATTTCTGGTTTTGTCTCTCTCTCTAGGTCTGCTCTACATTTGTTATCTGTTCTTGTTTTGTATTTGCTCCATTCCTCACCTGTGAGGAGAGGGAGGTTGAATCCCCACCCATTACCACCTTGGCAAGGAATCCCACACACCCCCAACCTCCTCTTTCCCCTCCCAAAGCTGTTTTTGATGAAACCCTTTTTGCCTGCATACCTGAGCACATTGTTTGGACTGGCTCCTTACATGCACCTTCTTCAGGATTTTATATGTGAAAATTCTATTTTATAGAGGAATTTTTTCCCCCGTGGAAAGAAGGGGAAGAGGAGGAGGAAAACTTTTACCACATCACCAGCATTTTTCTAACCTGAAAAAGAGAACCTGTTTTTTTCCCTCCCCTTTCCTAGCCCCGTTTCTCCTGGCCACACACAGCCACCTTCGGCACATATTCCCTCTCTTCCAAATGTCTCCACGGTCCCCCTGGGATGTAGGGCAAGGACCATGCTCCCCCTCCCCGTGCCACCCCCAGGGACCCGCGGAGAAGACACGCAAGCCATAGGAGGGAGCCGCCGGGGCAATCTGCCATGGATGTGCTTGCCTGAGATGGTTGAAAGAGGACACCTTGGCAAGAGTCCGCATGATCGAGCTCTCTCTCCGTGACTGCCCTTTTGGCTCCTGCAAGAACCTGAACTGGCAGGAGCCCAGAGCCACGGGGCTTCTCCTTTCTGGGGAAGAGGAGCTGTGAGGCTGCTACTGCACCCGCCCGAGCCAACCTCCCCAAAGTGGCAGCTGCTGCTGCTCTGCTGTGCCCTTCAACTTTTAAATTAATAAAATCTTCCCCTTTTGCTGAGAAAAATGTGTTTCTTGAGAAGAAGTCTTGCCATGTGGCCCTAATCGAGTGGTGAGAGGGGTGTGTGTGTGTGTGTGTGTGTGTGATTTTTCAAGGTTTTGGTGTATACTGACCAGCTGTTTCCTTTCTTCAGGATTTGGTGAGGGAAAGCAGCAGGAGCACCCCTGGCCAGAGAGTGAGAGGAGCCTTGCAGTGCTGTTATCCAGCAGTTTGCCCCACCTTTGGGTTTGAGGGGGGAAATAATCTGCTCCTCTGCACTGCTCCCAAAATTCCACGTGGACCCTGCACCTCATGGAGGAAGAGCTGAGCCTGGGCTGCATTTAGTAAATCCAGTATTGGAAGGGCACATGGCACTGCAAATTGCTGGCAGAGTTAACAGTATATAGAGATCCTGGGGAGATAAGAGAGATCTTAAATGCTTTCTTCCTCCTGTTTTTTGTGTGAAGCATGTTGCTTTTCTGTCAGGATGGAGGACCTGGGGGTGACTACTACTCATTCAGCCCCATCCCAATATGAACAGGAGCTGTTGTTATATAGAGAGGGTGCTGGCAATTACGGAAGAGATCTAATTGTGGTCACATCCTGGGGCTGGAGGCAGCATCTGAAGAAGGAAAGACAAAGGGGTCAAGGAGGATTTTTGGATGGAGGTGACAGATATGGTGGCAGCTGAAATGAAGGGTATTAGGATGGCACATTTTTGCTCAGGATGTGATCACCTTGCCATGGTATTGGCATCCCCTAGGATAAGAGGGTGCAGGCCTGCCCTTCCCTTGGGAAGTGCTGCAGAAATTACTTTCCTTAGGTAAGGCAGATCACTTTGTTAGTCACAAATACTGGTAGAATTTGGTGTCAGATTTTAGTGACATGAACGAGGCCCCTGGGCAACCATGGTGCAAGAGTCCAAGCAATGAGCTCAGCTCCCTACTATGCCTGTCAAGCACCAGAACTCACTGTTGATCGTTTTGGCCTCCTGCTTCTGGCCTAGAAACCCTTCTGTCCCTGTCCTGCCCAAGGTCCATGCTTTTCCCTCTGCCTCCCAGCAGGACATGGCTGTTGCCATTGAATTTGGAATGGGGTGAGTGTTTGGCATTTGTGGGGCTGGACTGGCAAGAGGTGAGAGAACAGCTCAGGGCAGTTACTTTCTTGGCTGCAGAGCTTGGTCTTGCCATGGGAATTTCTAGGAGCCGAAAGAGAAAGGGGGAAAAGGGTTGAGGGCTTAGTGCTGTGGGCCATGTGTGTTTTTTAGAAAAAATAACCAAACAGTCTGCATCGTTGTACCTGCTCTTGGGGGAGGAAACTCCCAAAAGTGGGGCACTGGGGGCAAGCAGAGGGTAAGCAAGGGTGAACTGCACACTGCTCACCCGTCCCTTCCCCAAAGAGTTTGGTATCTTGTGTTTGGGTTGGTTTGTTGGGGTGGTGTGTTGTTTTTTTCTGCCTTTCTGTCGAGGGCTGCTCAGCCTGATAAATGTGTGGCGTAAGCACGGGCGAAATGTGTGTGCCCCTGACATGTGGTGGAGCTGCCCCTCCTCGAGGCTCTGTGGCTGCAGATCAGTCCCCAGCAGGGTAGGATCATCCCCTCATCCCGGGGTGATGGGGGACACCACCTCCAAAATTGGCACGGCTTTAATCAGGCAGACCCTGTCTCGCCTGTGTCGGGGTGATAACGCTCACCCCGCCATCTCCACATCCTTATCTCCTGGGAGCAGGGCAGCTGGCTTGGGGAAGAGTGGCCAGGAGAGGAGATGACCAAAACACCCATAGGTGACAGGCATGATGGCTGGCAGAGCCCAAAAAAACATTCCAAAGCGCTGCTTGTACCCCATCCACTTGCTTGCAGCTGGATTGTGGCTGTGAGAAACATCCCAGCCTCAAGCACAGGGAAAACCCACAGCTATGCATCACCGTATGAGCCAGCACCCCAGCTCACATAAGGAGCTTGCCCTTAAAAAACAGCCCATAAATCTTTTAAAACAGTGGCAATCAGTCCAGCAGTCAGGGACAATGTCCCTTTGCCATGTATTTGTATCCTTCAAGCTTGCTCTGCCCCTAGAAATGGCCAGGCTGAGTGGCTTGATGCTGGGCTGACCACACTGCATTGCACACCGGGGACTTGGAGCTGAAACTCTGATGAGCACAGCTGGAACCTCAGCTAGTTTCCCTGTTTTGCTCTTAAAAAAGCACAGAAGCACTTGGATCGGAGTACCACCAAGACTAAGTCCTGCTGCTGGGGATTTTGAGTCTCTCTGAAATGGAAACAGGGTAAAATGAAATGTTATCTCTGACATTTATTGCCAGAAGTGCCCTGGTGCTCTCAAAGGTCTGTGAACAGCTGTCCTGCCCCTACAAGGCAGGGGCTGTTACCCGATAGATCCGTAGCACATCCACAGTGGACGTGGTTTGACCATTTAAGACAAAATCTGCAGCTGGAAATGTGTAAATCCCCATGGGGTCTGGTTGAACTCTGCAGACAGGGAGGAGAAGGTAAACAGGATTACAGAGAGGATTCTTCTGCCAGGCTCTATCCTCTGGGGTTTGTTGGAGATGTGGGATTTCCCAATATCTGCAGAATAATGCCAGAAAGGGGAGGTTCAGGAGGCTTGGAGTGGTTGGGTAGCAATTCTGAGGAGAAAAGTGGGTGCAGGGGGTAATCCACCCCATCCTGGGCATGGTGGCAGGTTCCTGTGGCCAAAAATACAGGCATGAACCCAAGATGGCCACGGTGATACATGTGCCCATGGGAATAACTCTTTCCACTGGATGAGTTCCCTGTGCTCCCTGCAGTGGGGTGCCAGAAGTGCTGGACCTGCTTCTCAGAGGCAGCAGGGGTTGCATTGCTTGGCAGCATCTGCCTTCTACCTCCAGGCCTGACATCTTGCCAGGGTCTGGAAAATCCTCTCATCCTCTCAGTCCCAACCAGTTCATGTTAAAGATGGATGGTCAAAACAGTGTGAGGTTCAAGGGGTGCATTCCAGTATCAGGTGGGGTGCTTGGGGGCTTGCCTTGAGCAGGTTACCCCCATGTGCAAAGCCAGCAGCAGCCTGTGAGCTGTGACCACCTGTGTGCCTTCCCTCCAGTGAGTCACCTGGGGGCACGGGATCTTCCCCTTAGTTTGAGTGGCGAAAAATTAGGGATCTAGTCTGGATGAAAGGGCCAGAACCTCCATGCACGGGGGAGAGTGTTTTTGTTTGCCAGCAGCGGCACCAGCCGGAGGAGGATGAGCAGCTGGGATCAGCTGCAGGAGCTGCCCAGGTGAAGGGTTGAGATTAGACCGCTAAGGTGGCCAAAGTTAGGTGAAGCATCTGCCGTGTCCCTCCCTGCCACCTGTCCCCCCCCCGCCTTTGCCTCCCCAGCTCTGCACGGGGTTGATAATCGCTGCCCGTGTTTTTGGGCTGGAGGCTCTGCAGGCAGCCCGTGGTGCTGTGTGTGCCAACCCCGGGGGCCAATTCCTAAACCCTCCTCATCTCCCCTGAGAGCCTGGCGCGTGGGCGAGCCGCTCGCGACGGTTACCAGCTTGGATGCAAATAAAAGCAGATGGTGCCTTATCTGTGTGCCTGGCTTTGCCTACGTGCAGGCAGCCAGCGCTGGCGGTTTATTCCGGGATAGGGAAAATGAGAGGTCCTTCGGCCGCTCCAAGTGTTGTACAGTGGCCACCAGAGCTCCCTGCCCGTGCACTCCATATGGGATGGAGAGCCATTTATGTATTAGGTCTTAAGCAAAAGCAAACCCCAAGGGAGGCAGGAGAGTGGGTATCCCTCTCCACAATTAGGGGCAGTTTGCTCCTAATTAAATCAAAAGGTTTGCAGGTGCTGAGAACCTTTCCCACGACCCAAATGGAACAGAGCATGTGAAGAAACTCCATCAGGGAGGAAGGTTCAAGGAGATGCACTTGGTCCTTCCATCTGTGGGAAAGCATCAGGGGCCTGAATGTCTTCTCCCAGGCCAGGTCTTCACATAACACAGGAGCAGCTACCAAAGATTTCTATTTCTATCTAAATGTAGTGATGGGACAAGGGGGAATGGCTCTAAACTGAAAGAGGGAAAGTTTAGATATTAGGAATAAATTCTTTACTGTGAGTGTGATGAGGCCCTGGAATGGGTTGCCCAGAGAAGTTGTGGATGCCTTGTCCCTGAAAGTGTTTAAGGCCAGGCTTGATGGGGCTCTGAGCAAGTTGGTTTAGTGGAAGGTGTCCTTGCTTATGGCAGGGAAATTGGAACTGGGTGATCTTTAAGGCCCCTTCCAGCCCAAACAATCCTGTAATTCTATTTCTATTATCTCAATTTCTACTATTCCTTTTATTTAAATTCTGTATTTATATTTGTATTTATGTATCTATATTGATGTTTTATTGATGCATACTTCTCTGTGTCCCTGGCTGGTGGTTTTCATGGCCCTGGACACCCAGGGCACACAGAGGTTATTGAGAGGGGCTCTCTGTTTATTTTAAGGCTATACTGTACCACTGGGAGGTTTGGTTCACCTCTGAGCCCAGCACGGCATGTTGATGGGCACCAGGTGGCTGCACCCGCATGTTTTTAAAAAATAAGGGGAACCATCATCTGAATCCTGCAGGCAAGATGATGATAGTGGCTATATTTAATCTCCCAGGAACAGCCGACTGCTCACCCAGCGGGGAAAGGATGGCTGATTGCCACTATGTCCCCGCTCTGTCCCCTCACTAAGGGCTGTGTGTGTCTCCCAAAACAAGGACACAGCCTGTTATTTGTGACCCCTCACCATTCACGTGCAAGGGCTGCGCTGGTGTTCCTAAAGCACCTAAAGATGGAGAGCAAAGGGGCAGAACAGGGAGTAGTGGCACTGGGCCATGGGGGTATTGCTGCTGAGCTGTCTTGTGCCCAGCGCTCCCTCTTTTCTCCTTGGTGCCATGCCCAGTGTCTTCTCCAGTGTCCCTTCTTGCCCCCTTAATATCTTCCACAGTCTCTTTCCTTGTGCCCTGATATTTTTCCAGCGTGTCTCCTTGTGTTGCCCCTAAACATCCCTCCCTAACCCTGTGTTCTCCCTCAGTGTCCCTCTGCATCTCTTGGTGTTGCTCTGAGTATCCCTGGCATGCCTGTCCCTGTCTTACCAGCATCCCCAAAGTCCCCCCCAGTATCCTCCTTTGTCCCTACACAATATCCCTCAAAATTCACCTCGTACCTGAGTTGCCCCACTAAGAACAAGTCCTCGCTCTTCCCCCGCTGATCCCACCAGTGCCCCTCCTCGTCCCCCACCATTTGTTCCCCCAAATACTCTTATTTGTTCCGCAGTGTCCCCCTCCCTGTCCCTGCCGGTGGCTCGGGTCAGGGCGTGGCAGGGGACACGCGGGGACACGGGCGGCGGGTGGCGCGCGCGGGGCAGTCCTCCCCGCGGTCCGCACCGCGCCTTTAAAGGGAGCCCGGGGCGGGCGCGGCCGCAGAGGCACCGGCGGGGGCACCGGCGGGCAGGCGGCACTGGCTCTGCTGCGGCTTCACCCACCCACCGCTCCCTTCCCAGCCTCTCCCCGCCCACGGCCGGGGGTCCCAGGCCGGGCGGGACACGCTTCCAGCCGTGAGGACATAGCGGGGCGTCGCGGGACGAAGCACTCGCCATGAGCGACAGCCCGATCCCACTGCCTCCGGCTTCGGCCACCAAGCCCAAGCGGGCCCGGTCAGCGCGGCGGCCGGCAGCCCACCCTGCGTACTCGGACATGATCACGGCAGCCATCCGGGCCGACAAGAGCCGCGGCGGCTCATCCCGGCAGTCCATCCAGAAGTACGTGAAGAGCCACTACAAGGTGGGCCAGAATGCCGACGTCCAGATCAGGCTGGCCCTTCGGCGCCTGCTGGCCACTGGAGTCCTCAAGCAGACCAAAGGAGTTGGTGCCTCCGGCTCTTTCCGCCTAGCCAAGGCCAGCAAGGCGAAGAGGTCTCCTTCCAAGAAGAGGAAGAAGGCAGCCAGGAGATCCACTTCGCCTCGGAAGACGGCCAGGTCCAGGAAAGCCAAGTCTCCGGCCAAGAAGCCCAAATCTGCCGCCAGGAAGGCCAGGAAGAAGTCAAGGAGCCCGAAGAAAGCCAAGAAGCCAAGGACTGTTAAGGCCAAGTCCCTGAAGGCATCCAAACCCAAGAAGGCAAAGCGGTCAAAATCCAGAGCCAAGTCCGGTGCCCGGAAATCGCCCAAGAAGAAGTGAGAAGTCTAGAGGCGTCTCGGTACCCTCCCCATTGGTTCTGTAAATAGCTGTTGCCTTTATTTTTACTCCTTTCTACTGCATTTTATAAAGAATTCTCTATTCTTGAATTGAAATAGCTAAAACAAGGCAGTTGATGAATGAAAAAAAAAACAATTTTAAAATGTTACTGGTCTGGGTTTTTATTGTGACGTCTCAGAAATTTCTTGGGGGTGTGTGTGTCTGTTGGTTTTATTAACGCTGGGCTGCTTGTTGTGTGTTGGGAGTGATGGTGACTCTGTGTGTCTGTTGGGGTCGTGCAGGATTTCAATTCCTGGTCCTGCCCCCGCTTCTGAGGGGGGTTATGTGTTTGCTGGGGCCAGGCAAAGACATCAGGGGAACCTGGAACATGTGGCTAGGTAAGTTCCTGGCCTTACCTGGAGGAGGAAAAGGGGTCCACTGCTGCAGATCCCCACCGTGGGCATGAGGTGAGGAATGTTGGGCTGCTGGGTGTGAGGTCCAGCTGGTGCTGGAGATAACCAGGGCTCCTGCCTGTGGAGCTGCCTCAGCACAGCTGGGTGGTGGCAGGGATGGGGACAGAGGAGATGGAGCGGGGCCAGAGTCTGTCCACATTGGCTTTCAAGGAGCTGAAGGTCTCCATAAAGCGGAAAGTGGGATCACCGTGGGGAGAAATGACAAACACAGCCAAAAGCAGCTTTGCTCCCCAGGGAGGAATATCCTGAGGCAGTGGACAGCTCTGCAGGTGGGCTGTGGTGGGCAGCCGGGGCAGGGTGAGGCAGAACTGCTGGGCTCAGCCCTGCTGTGACCCAGGGGCTCTGGCTTTGTGCCCATTGGGGGCTGGCAGGACTCCAGGGCCTGCCTGGCCCCTGCCAGAGCCCCTCCCTGGGCTGGGCTGGGTGATCCTGACAGCCAGGGCTGGCAGGGAGCCTGTGGGCTGGCCTCATTGCTCAGCAGGGTCTGAGGTTCAGGCAGGGGCTGCCTAATCCCTCTTGGCTAGAGACAGATAAACTTCTTGATCATCAGGATCCCCAAACACCTGGGTCAGGACCTCCAAAATCCCAGGGACTCTGAGTGCTCAGTGCCCTTGGACTTGCTGTGCCTAAATCTCACAAGCCTAGGATCTTCACCCTCTCCAATGGCTCCCAAATCCTTCAGCCTGTTCTTCCTAAATCACTTGGGCAAATGGTGCCTGAGTCCTTCAGCCATTAAGGATTCCAAAATCAGTACTTCAGGGTACTGAAATCCTTGGCCTGGATGCATCTAATCCCTGTAGGCTCTTGTTCCTAAAACCCTTGAATCAAAGGCTCCCAGAACACCTAGACTGAAGACCCTGAACACCTTTCAAAAGCCTGGTACCTAATTCCCCTGGAATGAGTGGTCTAAACCACTCTGGCCACAGAACTTCTTAGGTAGCTGTAGCAGAGGAAGGACATACCTAATCCAGATAGAACAGGTTTCCCAGAGAAGATGTGGAAGCCCTATCCCTAAAAATACTCCAGCAGAGTTTTGATGGGGCTCCACTGGTCTAGTGGAAGATGTCCCAGCTCATGACAGAGAACTTGGAACTAGATTATTTTTAAGGTCCCTTTGAACCCAAACCATTCTATCATTCTGTGAACCTTCGTGACTTAAGTCATTGAGCCTACAGTTTACAAACACATTTGGCCAGAGGTGCTCAAATCCCTTGGGCCTGGGTATTCTAATTTTCACCTGGTAAATCCTAAATCTGTCCAACTGATTATTGGTCACCTCAGCAGAATGCACCCACATACTACGGACCCATGGTTCATTATCCCCAGTGGTGGGCACTTGTAAACCACCTAGCTACAAGGATCCAAGCCACCTGCACTGAGGACCCCAAATCCCTAGGTAGAGGCACCTAATGCTCCTGAGTTTGCTGGTCCTTGAGGTCCGTGAAGCCCTCTTCTGTGAAATCCCTCAGACCCTGGTGCACGACCCCATACAGTTCCTAAATCTCATGGATGGCGTTCCCCCAAAATCCCTCAGACTCCGGGCATCACATATCGCCTGGCTCTGGGGTTCCTAAACCCCGTGGGACAGATCCTCTCCTCCAAAGAAGACGCCGAACGCCTCCTGGAGAAGGTGCCCGAGCGCTCCCAGCCGCTGGAGCTGCGGCAACGTCCGCCCCGCCCGGAGGGGGGCGGCGCCCCGGCGGCCAATGGGCATTGGCCAGTAATTAACCCGTGGCTAATTAGCGGCGATTGGGCGCCGGGGCCCGCCCCCGGGCGTGCGGGGCGGAGCGCCGGGATGTGGCGGGCGGCGGCGGTGCGGGTGCTGCGGAGCGGCGGGGCCGGCGGCCCCGGCGGCCCCCGGGCCGCGTCGGGAGCGGCGGCGGCGCAGCTGCGGCGGCGGCTGGAGAGCGAGCTGGAGGATATCCGCGGCGCCGGCACCTGGAAGAGCGAGCGAGTCATCGCCTCCCGACAGGGTCCCCACCTCCGCTTGGCGGGCGGCGGCGCCGGTGCGTGCGGGGGGCGGCGGGGAGGAGGGCTCCCGGTCCCTTCTCCCGATGCCATGCCCTTGCTTCTCCCTCTCTGTTCCCGCAGGGATCATCAACTTCTGCGCCAATAACTACCTGGGGCTCTCCAGCCACCCCGAGGTGATCCGTGCCGCTGTGGAGGCCCTGGAGAAGTTCGGCGCTGGGCTCAGCTCCGTCCGCTTTATCTGCGGTACCCAGGTACCGGGCAGCATCCCCTCGCCCGCGGGTCTTTCGCAGGGTGTCCACGTAGACTCCCGTCTGGGCACTCCCACTCGGCATGCGTGCACGGTGCTAAATTACACGTGGCCCGGTGGGAAAAGGAGCCTGCCAAGTGCCCACTTGCCAAGCGTCTGGAAATACGCCAATTTAAACCATTACAACACCTGAGAGCAAAGAAACCGAACACCCCTCTGAATTCGGAAAATTGATGTCTTTTTCCCCTCTCTTGCGGGTCAAAATTACGGTGAACCTGACTTGAAGTGGCTTCATCAGACCTAGCCCAGTTTATCCCCGCTGGAGCCTTTTTTGTGTCCCGCCTGGTTAAGTGCAAAGAACAAGCAGAGCTTCTCCCTTGTGCATGGGGAGCTTGGAGTTTCCCTGCTGAGCTTTTGGCATCCAAACCCATAATCATACTTTAGGGCTGCATTTGCTGAACACAAGTAACTTCTCCCACGCACACACGCCTTTTCTGGACAAAACCTGTCTGTCTCCTCCTGCCCTTTCAAGTCAGGATTTAACAGCAGTGGTCAAGTAAGAACTTGTGCTGCCCCACTGTTGACTTCTGCTCCTCTCTTCTCTTTAGAGCATACACAAGGATCTGGAGGAGAAAATCGCACGTTTCCACCAGCGGGAAGATGCCATTCTCTATGCCAGCTGCTTTGATGCCAATGCTGGTATTTTTGAGGTTCATAAGGCTTTCCTTGTTTTGTGCATGGAGGAGGGAGGTGACAGCAATGGGGCTGCTGTGCCTTCCAGAGGCTCTGCTGTGAGCTCTGTGCACCAGAAAAGATGGCAGTGGCTGGTGGTGAAGAGCCCTCACTTGGGACCTTCCCCTTGCACCAGGGAAGCCATGCAGAGGCATTTAACCACCCTCACCTCTGCTGTCTCCAGCCAGCTCCAGCTCTTGGGCAGGGCTCCCATTTCTGCAGAGGTCTGTACCCCCCACTTAAGGTGTAGGTGGGGGGAAGGGGTGATCTCACAGGCATTTTAGGAAAGGGGGAGGGAGGTTTGGAGCTCAGAAGGCACAAGCAAGAACCTGGCATAAAGAAATCGGGGGATAAGGTGACTAGGAAGGAAACAAAGTTTAGCAGTGCCAGAAGAAACGTGGCAGCTGGAATCAATCACAGCCTTGCTCTCTGTACTGAGAGAGGCTGAGAGATCTCAGTGAGGCGGCATCCAGAGCGAAGGATGATCCTTTCTGTTTGGCACGGCCAGGCCCTGCTGACCCCGGAGGATGCAGTGCTGTCAGATGAGCTGAACCATGCTTCCATCATCGATGGGATCCGCCTGTGCAAGGCCAACAAGTACCGCTACAAGCACATGGACATGCAGGACCTGGAGGCCAAGCTGAAGGAAGCGCAGGTATGGGGATCTGCTCCCTCCCCAGTGCTGGGGCACTTGCTTAGCTGTGCTGCCTGTGCAGTAACCAGTCTTGGAGGGTGAGCTCTGCCTCCTCCCGTGCAATAGGCATTGTTTTTGCCGACAGGCATGGATAGGCAAGGTGGCAAAGCAGCTGGTTGTGATGCAAGTCCCCCCCATCTCAGTTAGGTACATCCTCTCTGTACAGGAGTTTGAGTGTCTCCCTTTGCCAGCCCCTCTCCTCAGGGTGACATCTTCACCCCCGGGGATGTCTTTTTCCCTCCAACAGAAGCATCGACTGCGGCTGGTGGCCACTGATGGTGCCTTCTCCATGGATGGTGACATCGCACCCCTGAGGGAAATCTGCCAGCTGGCTCAGAAGTACGATGCCCTGGTCTTCATCGATGAGTGCCATGCCACAGGATTCCTGGGACCCAACGGGCGGTGAGTGACTGCTTCAGCTCTGTTTCTTCCTCTTGCTCTGACTAACCTCTGAAGCAAGACTGAAGGGCTGATGGCCAACGTGTTTTTTGTGTGGGGACTCCTTGAAGGCTTTGTACCTTTGGATTGAAAGGAGATACTTTAGCAGTGATCTATCCCCAACTGACAGCTGCTTCTCAGTGTGTAATGGATGGTCTGACCATCTCATCTGGGCACCACCCCTCCTGGAAGGTGCTTTGTTTGGACTATTAAACTTCTGTGTGGGAAGTTTCAGCACTTCCCCATCTCTAAGGGATGAAGAACCCATGCTCTTACTTGGTGAGGTCCCAGCTTAGGCTTTCTGCAGGAGAAAGTTCAACCCAAGTGTTGACCCCCTATCTCAAGGGGCTATTCCTGCTTGTCTGGAAGGAGGGATGCCAGGGAGCTGGCTGACAGTGCTTTGTTTCCCTTGAGGTATCCAGCAGCTTTCCTGGTGTGTGCTGGCACAGCTGATAATGTGACATTCCTTTTTCTACAGGGGTACTGATGAGCTCCTGGGAGTGATGGACAAAGTCACCATCATCAATTCTACCCTGGGAAAAGCTCTTGGAGGAGCTGCAGGTGAAGGCATTTTCCTGTCCTGTGTCCTGCATGCCCTAAAGAGCTCTACAGCATCAGTCTTATGTTTCCTTCCTCTGCCTAATGATAGAGTAACAAATGCATGTTATTGTTTTCCACTGTGGCATGAGGCTTGGTTTGTGATGCTGCTGCAGGATTAAGGGAGATCCTGCTGTGTGCTCCTTCCACTGTCATCTTTCTCATGCATTTGCCTTTGGGTTCAAGGTAGAAACTCTTGGTCAAAAGCATCAGCTGTGATTTTTAGACCTGGTTTGTACCTAAATTCCTGCTATAGGTGCCAGGTTGGCTTTATCAAGAAGCCTCACTCTAAACAGGGAACCTGGAGTTCCTTGTCCAATTCTCTCTCCTCTGTCTGCAGGCGGGTACACAACAGGTCCCAAACCCCTCATCGATTTGCTCCGCCAGCGTTCCCGCCCGTACCTCTTCTCTAACAGCTTGCCCCCTGCCGTGGTGGGCTGTGCATCCAAGGCCCTGGACCTGCTCATGGAGAGCAATGCCATTGCACAGTCTATGGCTGCCAAAACCCAACGGTGAGGGGGCCATATTGGGGTGGGAGCAGGGGCAGCTTTGTCAGGAGTGAGTTGTCTGTGATTTATTCACCCCCATTTTCCCGGTGATAGCTGGGAAGACAGTTTGCAAGTCAGGGCTCAGGGGAAGCTGCAGGATGTGCCTGTCTGTCAGGCAGATGTGTCACATCTGGGTGCTCTGTGAGCTGGGGCACATTGTCCACTCAAGGATCTGCAGTCCCGTTATGCTGAGCAGGACATGACAGCAGGTCACTTCAAGGGGAGAGATCTATTCCCTGCACAGATGAACAGTGGAGCAAATCCTACCCAGTTCTCAGTGGCCAGGGGAAAGAATGCAATGGTCTCCAATGACAGGGTTGTTGAGGTTTTTACTCATCCTGATTTTCCCTTCACCAGGTTCAGAAGTAAGATGACGGCAGCTGGCTTCACCATCTCAGGGAAAGACCATCCCATCTGTCCAGTCATGCTGGGGGACGCTCGGCTGGCGTCAGTGATGGCAGAGGACATGCTCAACAGAGGTGATCTGGGGAGGGAGCTCAGTGTGCAGACACATTCCCTGAGGGAAGGGACAGTTGTGGTGGTGCCACCACAAGCCCCCCTTCAGAGGATGTTCCTGCATGAAATCCACTACTCTTCTGCCCTCCAGCTGCAAATGTCCTCATGATCTCCCCAAGATGTTGCTGGCTACACCTCCTTTCTCTGTTAGGAAGGAGATTTACATTAGTGCTCTTGTCCTGCTATGCTGGACTCCATCCCCATTGCTGGCCCCTAACCTCACCTCTATGCTTGGGAGCAGGTGGCACTCGAAAACCCTGAAGGCTGGAAGTGGTTACTGGGAGGGAAACCTTTATATCACCCAGCACACTTCAGCCTGCCTCCATCCCAGCCAGCTCTGACTCTGCCTGCATTCCCTCCCCAGGCATTTATGTCATTGGCTTCAGCTATCCCGTGGTGCCCAAGGGGAAGGCGCGCATTCGGGTCCAGATCTCGGCCGTGCACAGTGACGAGGACATCGACCGCTGCGTGGAAGCCTTCACCGAGGTGGGACGGAAGCATGGAGCGCTGTCCTGAGGGGCCAGAAAACAGCTCTTCAGCGCCATCCCTGCCCACAACTAAGTGCCTCTGATGGGGAAAAAGGCTTGAGCAGCACATTGCTGAAAGCAGGACCATTCCTCAAGGCATCACAGCCTGCATCACCTGAGTCAGGGTGCTGGCAGTAGCACTGGCAACCAGCACTTAAAAGTGTCATTAAAGGTGTCCTGCAGTGCAGCAGATATTTGTCTGCCTCCTGTTTCCTCCTCCAGGAGCTGCACCCCATCCCCATCCTCTCATGCTGTTACCAGACACTCTGCTATGTCTTCCCTGAAGCCTCGGTCCAGATGCTGAAGTGCTGCAGGTCCTGCTGATGGAAATACAGCATTGCTGATGTGCCTGAGGTTGCCTGCTTCTTCTGTGCTGTCCTGTGGGTCCAGCAGCATCACCCTGGCAGATCTGACTGCTGCAATTCCCCACTGAGGCAGGGGTGTTTCCCAAGCACTTTGCAACTTGTGCCACCAGCAGCTGGTTAGGGAAAGAGGACATGGGCTAGCCAAAGCTCTGGTGCTCCTTTCTCTCCTTGCTCTCAGCTTGGTCCCCAGCTATAATGCTTTCCCAATTGCTTCAGTGGTTCCAAACCTGCCCTGGTAAAGACATCTTGCCCCAGAGAAGGCTATCAGGCAGAGGGCAAGCTGAGGTGGTGGAGGCCAGCAGCATGGTGAGAGGATCTGCATCTGACTGAGGCCCAGGCCAGGACCAGAGCAGGTAATGGAAACCTTTAATTTTCTTCCATGTGGCAGGAATCTCTGGATTTGTTCCTCCAAGCTGTGCTGTAGTATTTCAGCATTCAAAAAGGCACAATTGGGACCTGGGCATCTCATAGGATTGCTTTGTTTGCATCAGTTTTGCTCCAGATTGGAAATTTTATGTCCTGGCAGCTGCCCATGTGCTGAATGAGTAGCTGCAGCCAGGCACAGATTCTAGCTGAAATGCAGTGTGCTGTGCCTGGTTGCTGGAGCACTGGGTCATATCAGCAAAGACCTGCTCTGAAGTCCTAATGTGTCACTAGGCTGGCAGGGAGCACACTACAGGGCAGTAGTGTCTGACCTGAGCCAGAGCAACTGCAGGAGAATCCAGGATTGTAGGGCTTTACAAGGATGCAAAAGACAGGGGAGAAATATGTTCTGTAGGTTCTGTGGGACTGCAACCAAACCCTGCCAGAACAGCTGGTAGTGTAACTGTGTGCTGATTTTGTTTAATTTTCCATCTCCACAGGCCCTCAGCTCAGCCTGCTGATAAACTATGATACGGAGTTCCCTTTCTGTGCTACTGGGCAGTGCTGCAAACCCCTTTCAACAGGCAGTGTTTTGGCATGGAGTATGTAGTGGGGAGGGCAGGGAGATTGCTCTCAGGCCCTTCTGCAGCCTGGAAGAGGTGAAAGTTCAGACAGATGAGCTCAGGTACAGGGAGGTTGAGACCATAAACTGAATCACTGCTGGTTTGAGCCCAAGGCACGTGCACCCCTTGCTCCCCCTACCTGCACACCTTCCATTGCACACCTGTGCCACCTTCCCTCACGTTTCTCTCCTGCTGGTCCCCAGCCCTTGTCTCCCCCTCTCCCCTCGCCTTCTGCAGGCATCCCTGCTGGTGCCTCCGCTCCACTCAGGGTGGACAACCCAAGCAGTTTAACCCTGCTCCAGCTTTCAAGTCCTCCTCATTGGCAGAGCAGCCCTACAGACGTCTCTCTGCTCAGCTGCAGGCCAGAGCAGCAACAGCAGCCTCCCTCCTGTGATGCTCACAATAGTTTCTGCATGTGCATGTGGGCTCGCCCTTCTGCTCCCCTTCTCACCACACGCACTGACCTTCTCACCTCTCTACCTCTCGGGTCCCTCTGCAGCCAGCTCCTTGCACTCTCCCTGCTTCAAGGCCAAGCTCAGCAGCAGACTCTGGAGCTGTCTGGGGAACAGACTGTGGAGTGCTGGAGTCCTGGGAAGGCAGGAGGGTCAGATGATGGCACACTGGTGATGAATAATGCTGTACTCATTGACTTGTAGGCATCATGTTAGTATTTAATTGAGGCAAATCCTCCTGCTCTTTATTGTTTCAAGGCCTTCCAGCCTAGGTCTGATCTACAGCTCTAGGCAGCTTTTAGCCCAGAAAGCAGAGGATGTTTTGCTGAATGGAACATAGAGGCAGATGCCAGTTTTTGAGGATGCAGTCCCCAGCCTGGGCTCCCTGACCTACCCCATACTCTGTGTGCTGCTCAGGTAGTCCTGAGTCTGGAGCTGTCATCCTCAGCACTGTGGGATAGCTGAGGGATCCACGTATTTCACCCATTTTACCTCAGAGTAGGGGACTATCCTATCCCATCCCATTTTCATACACACTTAGCCCCAAAAATGCTTCCAGCCCTGGGTCATGGCCCACCCTCCACTTTTTCTACCCTCACTAGGCTGCCTTGTTTCAGTCCCAAACTACCCCACTGATTCACTCCAGCCCCTCTCCACACTGCTGTTTCCACCCCAAGCAGTGACCCACCTCTACCCTTTCTCTGCTGGAATTCCCTTGCCCTGTTTCCCTGCCTGCAGCCCCACCCAGGCAGGCAGAGATGTCCCAGCTTGGACTGAGAAAGTCCTGGTGCAGACAGAACCTGCTGTTCAGTGCCATCATTTTTCCATCCCTCATCCTTTGCTGGAGATGAGTGCTGCACAAGGGCCTCCGCTGGTGCCAGTGCCTCACGGTGGCTGAGGGGCAAAGCAGCTGCACCCCCCACCCAGGGGTTTCGGCAGGGAGACACAGAGCAACAACCACAGCCATCCCCACTTCCTTCCTGGAGGTTTATTTCTCTCTGGGGGGTTTTCCCCCAGCTCCGAGGGTGAGTCCAGGCAGACGTTTGAGTTTTCTCAAGCCTTTTGGCCGCAAGAACAGGCACCGGGAGGCACCTCCGGAGCCCCCGCAGCCCCCTCAGCGGCAGGAGCACTTGCAGGCGGCCACGACGGGGTAGGGGATCTGCCGCCAGGTGCAGTTTGGGGGCCCGGGGTGCTGCGGGGTCCAGCAGTGCCAGGCCAGCAGCTTGATGCGGGTGAGCTGTGCGGGCCGGCAGCTCATGCCGGGGGGCCAGGAGCAGCCGGGGGACCCGGTCTCGCAAGTGGTGTGGCGCACCCAGCGGGGCCAGAAGACGGGTCCCAGGTCCACCCAGGCGGCGGTGAGGCGGCAGGCGGCCCGTTCCACCAGCCACTGCCGCAGGCGGCGGGCCAGGGCCCCCGCTAGCTCTGGGGGCAGCTCCAGCCCCTCCGCCTCTCGCCACAGCTTGCGGTGATACCGCCCGGCACCCTCGGCCAGCTCCCTGCTCAGGGATTCCAGGTTCTCCTCGAGGATGCTCCCGTTGCGACCGCGGGGCTCCTCGGTCGCCATCCAGAAGGGGTCGAAGGCCGAGCCCAGGAGCCGGCGCAGCCGCCCGGGGCGCAGGTGCCGGGGTTTGGGGGCGTAGCGATAATCCTCGGGGGAGAGCGACAGGCTGTAGGGCCGCACCGGGGCCGAGGGGTGGCCGCGCAGCAGGTGGACGGTGGGGTCAGCGGTGCTGGACGGTGGCGGCAGCAGCAGCTCCCGAGGTTCCTCCAGAGGCGGCGGTGGGCCTGGGATGCCCGGTGGTGGGAGCAGGCAGAGGAGGAGGAGAAGGCAGCTGCGGCGCGGTCCCTCCATGGCGAGCAGCGCTGTGGCAGCACGGCTGCAGGCTTGCACTCTGCCGCATCCCCTGGGTTATCACCGCGTCCCGAGGCATGGCCTTCCCCTTTTCCCTGGTTACAGCGACTGATAGGGAGCTGGCGGGGACACCTCGCGCCTTCCCACCAGAGGGGCAGGTGGGGGGGAAAAGCTGCATGGTCCCTCCTGCCTCTGAGCCAATGGGGATAATTTGGGCTGCTGTGGAGGGGAGCAGGCCAGCCACCTCCTTTTCCACTTCCTGCTCCATCATTAGAAGAGGTACCCACAACCTTCTCAGTGAAGGGAAGCTGGTGTCCTTTGAGTCGTGCTGAGAAAGGATCACTGAGCTGCACCTGGAAGTCCTCAGGGCACAGGTCCTGTCACCAGGATGGACATGGCAGCAGAGTGGCAGGGAGGGAGGGCTGCGTGGGTCACTGTCCTCTCCTGGCACATCAGCCAGCCCCTATGTGTCCCAGGCAGCTGTGATGGAGCTGGACCTCTCTGGAGGTGGCCATCCTGGAGGTCTTGGCCTCCCTCCCATGCTGCAGTACCGGTGGAGTGGACACCTGGACTGGATGGAATCCAAAACCTGCTTTCTCTTCCTTCCCTAGGTCAGACATTGTGAGAGAGGCTCAATCTGTTCAGTGTTACTAACAATTAATTAATAACAGCTAGTAACAACAATTAATTGCTCATCCCCCAGAGGGTTTAGGACCCTATATTTTGGGGATAGGGCATGGATGAGGCTCACAGTGGTGGGATATTTACATTCCCCCGAGGTGTTGGACAACACATCCTGAACACCCAGTATCCAGAGATGGCTGCTGAGGTCCAAGGGGCCCTTTGCCTCTCCATCCTCCCTTTTCCACCAGAGAGTAGTGAGCTTTCTCTCTTGCCCCCCCGCTTCTCTGTAGGAGGAGCAGGGAGCAGCTGAGCCTGCAGGAAAGCTGGGCAGAGAGGAGTTAACTCCAACCTCAGGGAGAGGGAAAAAAAAACAACAGAGAACTATGGATCAGCAGCAAGAGCAGAGGGAGGGAAAAGGGGGAGTCAGAGAGAGAGGAGAGGAGCTCCAGGAGAGAGAGCAGAGCTGGTGGCGAGCAGGGGGAGACAGCAGAGCACCAGGCAGGAGTGACTGGGATGATCGAGCTGCCCAGATAAACTCTTCTATGGTATGCATCCTCCTGCTACCACTGCATGGGCTGGACTGGGGGTCTCCCCCTGAGCAAGTGGCAAAGCTGCAGGCTCTTCCTCAAAAAGGTGAGTGCCAGCTTCCAAAGCTGAAAGGCAGTCTCAGGCTCCCTGAGCAGAGACACCCTGGTGCATTATGCATGCCCAGAAGGAGACAGGGCTCCTCTGCTTTAGTGAGGAGATCCCATGGGGCCAGATGGATAAGCTGGAGGGTAGCTATCAGTAGGGCAGAGTGGACCAAAGACAGAGGAAGGGACAGAGCAGCTGGGAAGCAGAAGTGGCGTGAGCTGAGGGATGCGGGAGCATGGCGCGGAGGAGGTTGCATGACCCAAAAACAAGTTAATTGCTTGTCAACAGTAGCTAGATAACAGTGTCTTTCTTTCCTTGTTTTTGCTCAGAGAAGGACAATTTGTTCTAATGATAGCACAACAAGGGGAAGGTTTATTTGGAGATAGGCTGCTGGTGTTCCCTGCCTGAGCAGTGTTACTCAGGGCTGGAGTAAGTTTTGCAGCAAATCACAATACCTTGAGCTGTGAAAACAACAGGCTCCTTCACAATGATCATGTTGTTGTATTTCAGGTGGCTCCAGGGTCTCCTCCATATCCTCACCTACCTGCTACCATCCAGCCCTTGACCACTTCTCAGCATCAAGAAAAGGTGCGTTTAGTTGCCTCTCCTCTGTGGAGCGTAACTACTGCACAGGGAGCAAGGAGCAGCCAGCTCCAGGGTGGAGGTGGTCTCAGCTTAAGGAGTTCCCTTGGGGTGGGAATGTGTTGGGCTGCTGTGGGATGTGATCCAGGTGCTAGGTTCCTGCTGCTGGAGGTGACACAGCCCTGGGCTGAGTGTGCTGGGACCACTTTGCAGCACATGGGAACCTCCTACCCCATGGCCCTGTGGCCAAACCCTGTTGAACACCAGCCAGGGTTTAGACTCCCCAAGGCAAGCAATCCCAAGGGGTTTAGCAGCTTTGGGAATGTAGGAGGAACATGTGTGAGGCCAGGGGGCAGGGTAGGAGGGATCCTTTGGGGTGCTGGGAGCACAGGAGATGTTCTGATGGCAATGTGAATCCAGGCAGGAGAAAGAGGCTTCAGCTCTGCTCAAGCCAGGCAGGTGTATGCTGACTGACCACAGCAGCATTCTTTCCAGTGATGTCATGAGGATCTTGGTGGCATCATTTAACCAGCTGGTTGGGATTGGCATCTCTGGGAGCAATGTGAGAGTCAAAGGCTGAAGTCAGGCACCTTGGGGCCTATTATCCCTTTCTCCCAATGCAGGTCCCTGCAGTCTGACAGGAAGATGCCAGGGGCATTGAACATCTCTTCTGACAGCCCAGAGCTACGAGCAGCAGGGATTATTGTGCCCATCATCTTCTCCCTCATCTTCCTTGTGGGTACTGTGGGAAATGGGCTGGTGCTGGCTGTGCTGCTGTGGAATGGCCAAGTCAAGTACTCCACCACCAACCTCTTCATCCTCAACCTGGCTGTGGCTGACCTGTTCTTCATCATCTGCTGTGTCCCTTTCCAGGCCACCATTTACACCCTGGATGGGTGGCTCTTTGGGGCCTTTGCCTGCAAGGCTGTGCATTTCCTGATCTACCTCACCATGTATGCCAGCAGCTTTACCCTGGCTGCTGTCTCTGTTGACAGGTAAGTGTCCCCAGCCCTTTGAGTTCTGCAGCTCAGGGACACTGTGTTTGCTGCTCTTGGGCTAAGGGTGGGAGAAAGGCTGCTACTTACCCTGTTGGGTATCCTGTAAGAAGCAGGTCAGGTCTCCCCAAAGGTCTAGCCAGCAGAGCCAGTGTCCCCAGCTCCCCATGCTGTCCCCCTCTACCAAGCCAAGCTTTCAGCCTAATTAATGTGCTCACTTGGGGAGGAGGGAAGTCTACTTTGCATGAGCAAGAACAGCAAAATGCCCATGGGCAGCAACACAACTCAGAAGAAACAGGAGAGTCCTGCTCCTATCCTTCTCTTACCTGGTTCAAGAGATACACTGCTTGCCCTTCCTGAGCTAGCGCAGCAGAGTGGATGATAGAGATCCCAGACCCAATGTTGGAATGACCCTGATATTTTTGTGAATTCACTGTAACCCTCACTCACAAAAAGGTTTGGGAGGGAAGAGATGGGTGGCTGCAGGGGAAGGGGTACACAGATGGCAGCTCCACAGAGCAGGAGAAATACCTCATCAACACCCATGTGTTTTTGTCTTTCCTTCTCCTCCTTGCCAGGTACTTGGCCATTCGCTATCCACTGAAGTCCCGGGATCTCCGCACGTCCCGAAATGCAGGAGTGGCCATTGTGGTAATCTGGTCACTGTCGCTGCTCTTTGCAGGGCCTTACCTCAGTTACTACCAGATAATCCTTTACCAGGGTGTGCCCATCTGTGTCCCCGTCTGGGAGGACCAGCGCCGAAAGGTTCTGGACATCCTCACGTTTGTATTTGGATACCTGCTGCCTGTGACCGTGGTGAGCCTGGCATACACTAGGACCATCAAGTTCTTGTGGACTTCTGTAGACCCCATAGAAAGAATCTCAGAGTCTCGGAAAGCCAAGAGTAAGGTCACCAAGATGATTGTCACAGTGGCCATCCTGTTCTGCCTCTGCTGGCTGCCCCACCACCTGGTCATTCTCTGCTTCTGGTTTGGCCACTTTCCCTTCAATCGGGCCACTTATGCTTTCCGCCTGGCTTCCCACTGCCTTTCCTACACCAACTCCTGCCTCAACCCCATTGTCTATGCCCTCATCTCCAAGCATTTCCGCAAGCGTTTCAAGCAGGCCTTCACCTGCCTCTTCTTCCAGAACAAGATCAGGAAAAAGAAGAAGAGAGTTGGAAGGAAAGCCCGTATGGTCAGTGTGGGAAGAGGTTTTGCCAACCGGGCAGGAGCTTTCTATGGAGGCAACACTGAGGTGACCCAAGTCCCAGAGAACACCAGGAAGAGGGACCATGAAGATGCCAGTCGTGCCAGAGCAGGGACTCGGCAGGTACAAGATGCCATAGTCTCTGTTCAGAAGGAGCTACTGGAGGAGGAAATTTTGGCAACAGCTGGCCATTCCCTCAATGTGACCCCTCTAAGAGGAACTGCTGAACAAGACAAAGAAGAAGCCTTAGAAAAGGGCTAGACGGGAAAGTCTCCATTTGCATCACATTTTCTGACCACATCAGAGTGGTTTTTCTTTCCTCCAGGATCATCATGCCCACGCCTTATCCCCACTGAGATGGTTTTATGTTGGCAGTGAGAGATGAGCTCATTCAGACCCATTAAACTGACTTCAAGTCCCCCAGAACTCCTCAAACACCTTCTCCACGATCCTGTAGCCATGTCTGAGACCTGCCATTATCCCATCTCAATATTAACAGTAAACTTTAAGTGGCTACAACAGCTCTCCTTTTCTCTGATTAAGAATGGTGTTTTATTAGTGCTGTGTGGATCCTTAAAATATAACTCTTAACATGTGGCAGATCTACACCTGTAATTCCTTAAGAGAAGGTGAAAGATGGGAAGCTCAGGAAAAAGTGTTTAGGGAAAGCTGTGACATTGTGGGACACTCAGACTTCCACACTGAAGCTGGGAAACAATTACAGGTTGTCATGGCACTTGTAGGTATCCTGAGCCCTGCATGGGCTACAAAATCCTCTGATGTCCTCACTTGTATGTATGTATGGTGCTGGAAATTGTGTCAAAAATAAAGGGGTTTTGGCCCCAGCCAGTGCTGTAGGCATTGTCCTGGGTGACATCAGGCAGCTTGCAGAGCTGTGATGTGCATGAGTAGAGCCACGATCTCCCCCTTATTTATCTTCTTTTTCTCTTCCCTACTTCTGTTTGCGTAAATCTTTCCTTTTTGCTTTGCCCTGCCCACTCTCAATTCTCAGGTGACATGGTATTTCTAATGCTCACTGAAGCTGTTGTATGCCTTGCTGGAGCTCAGCTCCAAGGACATCCCTTTTTCTGTGCAGAGGCTAACTGAAGAGGAAGGCCAACAGTGCTGGGAATTAGTTTTCTTTTTTTGTTCAAGTGCTTGATGTTGCTTTCTGCACTTTGAGCCTCCCTTGCCTCTATCCCTGTTTCTGATTTTTCCACCTCTCTCCTTTCCTGGCAGCTGCCACTCCTCTACGGCGGATGTCTTTCAGAAATGTGTCCAGTGTGCCTTACCCACCTTCCCGGGAACAGTGAGTTCTGCAGCCACCCTCTGCACATGATGCCATGGCGGCTGGCCAGCTCACATGGCCTCATCATTTCTTTAGGTGAAGATTCATTCCACAGCCCAAAGCATTGGAGGGAGAAGGGAACAGCAGTCAGGAACAATGGCACAGCTGGATGCTGCCTGCTCTTGCCTAGAAACAGCTGGGCTGCTGCTCACCCCTGAACCTGCTCCTCCTGGTCCCAGCTTGCAAAAGGAGATCAGATGAGGACCAACTGCTGCACATTGGGGTGAAGCCCAAAAGAAATAGGACAGAGATGTCAGGAAAGTTCTTGGGGAGAAGGTGCATTTAGCACGGCAAGTGGCTGCAAACCCTGGGCCTCTTCACTAAGCTCTGCCTGGTGCTAAGCCCCAGTTTTGGGGAGCACATGAGCAGGAAGGGCAGGTGCTGAGCCTGGGATGGGAAGGCTCTGGAGCCAGAAGCGAATTCCTGTCTATTCAGTGCCAGTGTACATGCTTCAACTGGTTTCTCCGCTCAGAAGCAGAGGTGAAGCAAGATGTCACATCCTTGATATAAGTCAGGTTTAATTAAAACTGAAGGAGTTTTGATTGCTGCTTTCCACACAGCCTTCCCTCCAGACTGATTGGCATTCTGCAGTCTCTGCTCCCAGCTTCTTGCCTTAATTAATGACTCTTTTCTCTTATTTTCTATCCTACTTTTCATTACTCAGGCTGACAAGCTCATATTTAACCCTGCAGGGGCTGGTTTGCCCACATCGGTGCAGTGCTACTGTTGCAAGATCTGGAACACTATAGATGAAATGGGAGAGGTGTGAACAGGTCAGAGCTTTGCATCTAGTGGCAAGCACTAGCTCTTCTCTGTAGAGTAACTTGGTCCTGCCAACTGTGTGCTGATTCTGGTGTCTGGCATCTCCCTGGCAAGTGTGACATGAGCCTGATATCATTGGGAGGTGTCAGACACAAGTGCCAAGCTCATCCTGCTAACTCCATGTGCAAATCTGGCAGCCCTGGGAATTCTGGTTATTTGCTTTTGGGTTTACCTGCTGGTTGCTAATCTATGACCAGCCTTAGCAAGCTGCCAGCTGATTATTTTAATTCTTCCACGTGCTCTCTTCCCTGCTCAGAGATTTCATTAAAAACCCCAGAGGAACACTGTTTGCCATACCTCCTTTATCATCTTCCTAATCAAAACTTGCTGATTCCTCCACCTAGTCACCCCATGGGCCCTGGCCTGGGGCTGCTCCCCAAGGCTGGCCAAGATGCAATGCATGAAGAAGGCATCTTTCTGTAAGTATCTTTCAGTGATGGAAGAGATCTTTGCTCACAGAGTGAGCAAAGGAAGCAGATGAAAGGGTGAGAAGTTTGCCCTAAAGACGCTTCATGGGGCTTCCTTAGCAGCACAGATAATTGCTGTGCTGGATTTGAAGTCTGCTAGAAAGGCAAAGGTGGAAGAAATAAATGAGTTTAGCTGTTGGAGATTAATTATTTCGGCTGCTGAACAGCTGAACAAATTCTTGATGTTCACACACATTGCAGTGTGTGCTTTGCATTTGATTGAGTGGGTGAAGAGGCTGCTCCAGTGAAAGGTCATTTGCTTAGTAACATCCATGCAGCTTTGCTGGGAGGCCTTGTTGGGACTGTTGCTTCTGCTATGGCTCCTCTGTGAGACACAAGCAGGCTCTCAGCTGTTCACTTGCTTGAGGCAGATCCTCAGTCTGGCTGGTTTTGGCTGCATCCTACAGTGCAGCAGCAGCCTCAGAGCCAGGGAGGTTGCTGCTGGGTTCAATGGCTGGAAATACTGCAGATCACATGCTCTGAATTAGGAGGGGAAGCAGAGTGTATTTGAAGGTCAGGTAGTGATGAGAGGGAACCAAAGCCTAAAGTCCCAGTAGATATCCCAGTCCTGAGTACAGGGACTAATCATTGCTCATGAAAGGATCTGGGGGTGCATTTGATGGTGTAGGACAAAGAAAATGAGAAGTTTGGACTGATTTTAATGGCAAAATAAATAGCAGAGGGAAACCTCTCATTCTCCATTACTGAGCAGACCCCTTTGGGAGATACAGAAAACTGCCACCAACCTCATGGGTTGTGCAGGGAAACCTGGCACAGGGAGCAAGGCCAGAGAAAAGCTGCTGGGAGAAGCTGAAGCCTCTAGGCTAGAAGCACAAAGAAAACCAGGCAGTATCAGTCAGTCAACAGCTCTTAACACAGTGGAAAGCCATGTTTCTTCCTTCTCTGGAACAGCTTCTTTCCTGCCCAGCACCTAACTCTCATTCTAGGTACAGCTGCTGAGCATGACAGGGTAGTTAAAGCTCTGGGTATGACTGGCTGATGGAAAGAAATCTAAAACTTTTCTCCATCCAGTGCCAAACACGTGATATGGCTCAGGGCAGCCCACAGCTTCAAGCCCTGAGGCAGGAAAGCAGAACTGACTGTGGTTTATTCATAGAATACAATTCCTGCATGATACATTTTTTTCCCCCACTGAAAACCAGATGTGCTTTTCTCTTTCTTACCTGGTGTTACTGTTAAAGCAGTGGCAAAACTTCCTATAGCCATTTGGTTTTTTATTGCCTCTCCTAGCACTGTGGAAGCAGTGCTGCAAAAGAAGCAAGACAACTGCTTCTGGCTGGCTGCAGCACCCCCATCTTTCCCCTCTGTCAGGAGCTGTTAAGATAAAACCCAGCACCAGGCAAGACAAAAGCCTGAAGAGCTGTGGACAGCATCACGTGTGCTGAGGCTAAAAGCTTCACTCTGAGTTTCAGCTAGATGTGTTCCTGGGTTTGAGGTAAGCTTCTAAGAAGTGTCTACTTAGAGACAACATCAGCAACTGAAGTAACTGCAGGGATAAAAGAGCATTTTAGCCACGTGCTCTTCAGGCACCTTAATGGTCTCCTCAGCAACAAGGCTGCTGAGGGCAGAAGCACTGGCAACTGAGTGTATGTGGACAAGACTGGGTTGTTAAGACAGGAAGAAACAAGTTCAGTAAAGACTGGGCATGAAGGTCACCTGCTGGAAGTTCTCTGTCCTGCCCAGATGTCCCTCCCTATCCCCTCATCCTCTTGTTGTCTCTTCACAGCACAGCCATTTTTTTTGGCACGGGACAAGGCATGATTTCTGCCACTGGGCAAGGCTGCTTTTCCTCTCTACAAAATATCTTCTGGCTTGAAGCACTCCTGCTGGGATTCTCTTTCCTCTGTTTGTACGGTTTCACAGCAACTACCTAGATTTTAAATTTGGATTTATTGGCTGTGGAAGTCAGGATCAAAAAAAGGTCAGCCAGCAACCCCGTACTTCGATCTTCAAACAGAGTGGTGTTTGAACTCAAACAACTTTGTGTTGTCACTTCTGATTTGAGGACCAGGTATGAGAGTAGTGTTTAGTCCAGTGCTGTGCAGTGGGGCCTGGAACACATGTAAAGAAAGAGGAATGGGCTGCTCTGAAAAAAAGAACTTGGCTGAGGAGTTGTAAAGGGCTGACAGGATTTTATTGTAATTGAAAATACAAAAAGGTCATATCATCAAGGAGAGAGAAAAGCAGAGAAGAGAGAGAAAAGCAGAGAAGAGAGAGAAAAGCAGAGAAGAGAGAGAAAAGCAGAGAAGAGAGAGAA
>NC_031773.1:48943143-48944137 GCF_001522545.3 Parus major | reverse complement strand
GAGAGAGAAAAGCAGAGAAGAGAGAGAAGCGGAGAGGAGAGAAAAGCAGAGAAAGGAGAGAGAAAAGCAGAAAGGAGACAGAAAAGCAGAGAGGAGAGATAAAAGCAGAAAGGAGAGAGAAGCAGAGGAGAGAGAAAAGCAGAGAGGAGAGAAAAGCAGAGAGGAGAGATAAAAGCAGAGGAGAGAGAGAAGCAGAGGAGAGAGAAGGAGAAAGAAGGGAAAAGCAGAGAGGAGAGAGAAAAGCAGAGAGGAGAGATAAAAGCAGAAAGGAGAGAGAAGGAGAAAGAAGGGAAAAGCAGAGAGGAGAGATAAAAGCAGAGAGGAGAGAGAGAAGCAGAGAAGAGAGAAAAGCAGAGAAGAGAGAAAAGCAGAGGAGTGAGAAAAGCAGAGGAGCGAGAAGCGGAGAAAGGAGAGAGAAAAGCAGAGAGGAGAGAGAAAAGCAGAGAGGAGAGAGAAAAGCAGAGAGGAGAGAGAAAAGCAGAGAGGAGAGAGAAAAGCAGAGAGGAGAGAGAAGAGAAAAGCAGAGAGAAGAGAAAAGGAGAGAAGAGAGAAAAGCAGAGGAGCGAGAAGCGGAGAAAGGAGAGAGAGAAGCAGAGGAGAGAAAGAAGCAGAGGAGAGAGGAGAAAGAAGGGAAAAGCAGAGAGGAGAGAGAAAAGCAGAGAGGAGAGAGAAAAGCAGAAAGGAGAGAGAGAAGCAGAGGAGAGAGAAGCAGAGAGAAGAGAAAAGCAGGGAGAAGAGAGAAGCGCCTCACCGGAGCGGCTGCAGCCAGCTCCTCCCGGCACTGGGAGAAAATGGCGGCCGCCGCCGTTCCGGGGTTTAAGTGCCCTCGGTCGCACCCCGCGCAGCCGCTCTGGAGCCCCTCGCACCTGTGTCGGCCCCGTCCCGCACACCTGAGGTGGCCCCGTCCCGCACACCTGAGGTGGCCCCGCGCCGCGCACGCGCTCTGCTGTCCCGAGCTGCGCACGCGCTCCGTGCCCCTCGCGCCTGTGCCGGC
>NC_031773.1:48865996-48943043 GCF_001522545.3 Parus major | reverse complement strand
CTCTCCCTAGCAGACACCTGTCTTCTAGAACCAAGACAGACTGCCAGTAACAGGAAACACAAAAGTTTAGCAAACTTTTTTAAAAAAAGTTTTAAGTTTTAGCAAAAAAAACTATGGTGGGTTGTTTTTTTTTTTTGCAAGATGTAGATGTCTGACTAGAACTGTGTTAAGACTGTCACCCTCCAATCCTTATTCTTGCATGATGGCAGCTCAGACCTGCAGCTCAGACCTGCTTATTTTTTGCAAGCGTTAAACTGCAATATTAAAGCACTAAATTGCAGCAGACTTAAAAAAAGTGTTCAGTGAAAGGTGTTACTCTAGCCATGAAAAACTTTGTATCCCACTTGTAACCAGACATATTCTCTGCCCTCTGACAGCAGACTCTGGGGAAGGTGAGGATTTAAGCCTCAGTGCACCTTTCTTAAGGCAAAATGTTTGCTCAGCTTCTAACATGCAGAATTAAATGTGTGTTCTTCTCATAGCACAAAGCCTTCTGCTGTTCAAGGCATTCACTTTCTCCCTCATGCAGTTTTGCAGTATGGAGCTGGTAAAAGGTGCCTGTTCCAAGCATTTCCATGATGCTGGCCAGCTGCTGAGTGCACTAGTCAGGGCTGATGGCATGGCTGCACATGGCATTGGTCACTGCCTACATTGAACTGACATACCTGGGAGAAGGCAAAATATCTCTGGAAAGGGTACCCTATTTATTGCCAGCCCAACTGGTAAAAAGTAGAGCAGCTCTTTTATCCCAAAGTCACAGCTGCAGCGTTCTTGTGTTGCCTTTGTTATGCAAAGCCTGCTGCCTCCCCATGGGGCAGCTGTGGCAGCACCAACAGGAACAGCCTGAGCACCACTGGAGAGTCAGTCTGGCAGGAACGGCTGCTGGCAGCAATGTTTAGCCAGCAATCTGGGAAGCAAACTTCAGCTTCCTTTTCTTCTCTCTAAGGCTTCTCCTGCTACTTCAGGAAGATGATTTGGCAGCCCATTACCTGTTGTCCATCTTCTGCATCTGCAGGCTGAGTGACGTGAAGCTGGCCAGGAGATCTGTAACCTCATCCACCTGACCGAAGAATACAGATGGCCATCAGGGAGGGAAATGCAGCTGTGCAGCCAGCCACCACCACAGAAGAAACCCCCATGCAGCAGGGACTACCCTTGCACTAGAATTGGCAGTAATACCTGTGCTGAGCTTATACTAGGACAGGATTCTTTTGGTGCCAAGAACCATGCAGAAGGGCTACTATCCTCATGATCAAACAAGACAATGTGAGCTTCTCCCCATTCCTCAGGAGGTGATGCTTGACCTCCACTCTGTGTGATTTAGCCAGTCCTTAAAATACAAGCATGCTGCTACATTACCCAAAACTCTAAAAACGGTGTCAGGGCTGTTTCCTCTAAGCCTATTTCTAGGGGCCAGTCTTTTGTAGGAAAAAAACCCAGGCCCTGCAACCCTGTGTGGTTGTGCTGATCCTAGCCTTAAACTGACTGTGCCCTCAGCCCATCTGATTGTCAGCTTCCCTGCTGCTTGGCACTGTGATGCTTTCTGCACTTTGAATTTTCACCTAAAGGAGTACAATGAGTCATCATGTAACTTGCCCACTCGACCCAATGTGAGCAATAACCATGTCTTCAATGTCCCACTGCTCACGCAATTGCATTCTCCTAAATGCAGGAGTCCCAACGCAAGGGGGTGAGTCAGAGTAGCTCAACGCTGCCTACCTGCTCCTTTGTGCTAGTCATCTGTAGCCTGGAGCAGAGGTCATCCAGCTGTTCCTTTTGCTCATGCCTCCCCAGACGGTCCAGGTATTCCCGCAACATCTGGATAATCTGAAGCAAACAGGCATAAGAGGCAAACATCAGAGAGCTGCACCAGACTGGGGTGTTTTTACAGGAAAAATTAAATTGCAATTAAATTGCCAAGCACCCAGCCTTGAAGCTGCAGCACATGGCAGAGTACATGACCCTCTGCAGAGTAGAGACAAACCCAGGAGAAGCAACTACATGGCAGTAATGGCAGCATCAGTGTCCAGTGAGTCACCAGAGGCATTCATCAGTCACAGATGGACTAGTTGAGATCCTTGTGCCTGGTTAAGAACAGGGAAGAGAGACAAGCCCAGCTGAAGGTCTAGCCCTGAAAGCACACAACTTTTCTTTATGGCTAGTTAGCTTCCCTCACTGAGAGGAGCAGGGACTTCTAATTCCAGGAGGATCTGCTTATGCACAGAGGATAAAAATCCTTGTGTCTCTGTGGCTCCTGAAGTGAGGCCCACACCCCATGCATTTGCAGGCCCAGGAGTGCTTTCCTATTCCATGCCTCCACATACTGGAGCAGGGTAGACTGTGCTAGGAATACAGAGCATGTGTACACCACAGCTACAGCCTCGTGCTGTGGTCTCTCTCCTGCCACAAGGCATCTGTCTTACATCATGGTTGAAGAGAATGCTCCATACAGCTCAAGAGTTCAGATACTCAATTCATCCTTAGCTTACCAGAGCTCCCTTCCAAGGGAGGCCCTGGAAAAAAATTAATTAGAGGCTGGGACAAAGGAAGGTCTCTGGAAACAGAAGTCAAACTCTTCCCACAGCAGTTCAGAGGACAGACAGACATTTAAGTGCAGTTACTACAGACAGTCATTTAAATAAAGAGTGCAGGAGGCTGCCAGGAGCTGCACCACCTTACCAGAACATGGGACTGTTTCTTTTACCTGCTTCACTTCAAGGCGTACAGCCTCCAGGCTGTGGGAGAATCCTTCCTGCAGGATATTCAGCTTTGATTTAGCAAGGTGCAGTGGGGTTCTGCCAGCTCGATCCAAGGCATCAACTCTGGCCCCTGCAAGATGCACAAGAAGAGACAGTGAGGTCTGCCATCAGGATTTGGTGTCCTTGGGAAGTATCAACAGGGCAGGAAGGATTATAACAGGCTGTAACTGTTATAGAGGAAATGTTACCTCCGCGCAGTAGGGTGGTGATGACAGGAACGTGGTTCGTGCAGGCAGCTGGGGAGGGAAAACACAGAACACACAACTCAGAGGTACAAACAAAAATGAGTTCCTGCTCAAACACAGAACTTGCTGCTTCCCAAAGGGCTTCTTTGCCAGGGGAAAGAGGAATGGCCCAAATGCTAAGGTAACCTCCCACTCAAGCCTGAGTACTCTATCTTGCACTCCTTGGGGCTGGCAGAGGGAGGGAAATCAATTTTCTCAAACCTTTTCTTTGATTCTAAATCTTTGTGAGGAGTGAATCTAATGAAATGCAAAGAGTCCCTCCTAGGTCCTTAAATTTGGGGATGCATTCTGTGAGGCACAGGCAAGAGGAAGGTGGAGAAGAAAAGGAACAGTAAGGAGGTTCGCACCTCACTTCTCTGCATGCAAAGCTCATCTGTGTGGCACTTACCCAAGTGTAAGGGAGTATTGCCCAGCCCATCTCTCTGGTTTGGGTCAGCCCCATGGTCCAGAAGCAGTTGGACTAGAAACAAGGAAACAGAGCCACATCAGTCCCTTCCCTTAGCCTCACAGGTCAGGCCCACACGGGTCACAGGTCCATGTGGCACCACCTGGCTGCCTCATGGGGGCTTCTGTTCAGCTCATCGGCTTCCTTACTGAGACAGGGACAGGGGTTTGCACAGCATTGCAGAAGGACCCAGCACAAAGCCATGAAGTGCCAATGCTCCTGGGCTCCCTGATGCAAAGGACTGGGAGGAAGGACACCCTCCAGAACAGCCCTAGAACTGGGAGGTCCTGCAACCCCTCCAGCAGGCAGACATGGCAAGCCCTGGGGCCAGAACTGGCAACTTTGACACAAAAGGAACAGAAACACCTCTGACAGGTGCTGAATCAAAATAAAGAGCACCCTTCAAAATCCCTGCCCCAGAGAGGTTGGATGACAGAACTCCCCCCCCACTCACCAATGTGATCGTTGCCATTGCAGGAGGCAAAGTGTAGGGCTGTCCGGCCTTTGTCGTCCGCAGCACAGGGGTCTGTTCCATCCTCCAAGAGTTGCTGCACTGACAGAACCAAGGAGAAGAAAGCAGGTGAGCTGAAGGGGCACCTGATCAGAGAGGGGGAATGCTATCTGCTCTTCTGGGGGTAGATACATGTACTATCAGCTGCTAAGCCATCTGGACTTGAACCAGTACCCTAGCTGAGCAGAACCAGCCTAACCTCCACCCTCTGATTCAGCCTTCACCACCTTCCACATGTTGCCATAAAAGATAAGCCAACAGCTCTAACGGCTAAACATCCACCTAGCCAAATTTTCAAGCTCCATGGACAATCAGCAGCACATACCTAGAGAAGAATACTAAAGGTTGGGAATGACATGGGGCTAACTCTTGGTTTTAGTCAGCTGCATCTCTGGCACTTCCCAAACTAGAATTAGCATGCTGTGCTTACTACCCCTCCACAGGCTTTCCCTGTGGATTTACATGGTCATTTTATGCACTTGTGTAAACTTTTGACATCAACATGGACCCGTGGTCAGAAGTTTCACAGTGTAACCACAGGTAGTGAGAAAAGTCACCTCTTCACACCTGTTTTGACCATGCCCCTTCCTAACCAATGGTGACTGCAGTTTGGGAAGCGGGCAGGGGAATGCACTGACCTGCCAAGAGCCGAGCAAAGAGATCTGGAAAGGATGGAAAGATTAGGGGAATAAAAATAGCACCTACAGAAACATGTGTTAGGGGCAACTGTAAGGGCTGTTACTCCTGTTGTTTTGAGATAGTTCTGATATATTATCTGGTGTGTAAAACAGAGCTCATTCCATAGCTGTTAAAGATGCTGACAGGTTCACTATATTTTGAGATCTTTAAACAGCAGATTTTTAAAATTTTTTTAAACAGATTCTACAATAATCAAGACTGTTTCAGGCCACTGAAAGTCAGCATTTGTGTCAGCTTCCAGAAAGTGAGTTATAAACACCTTTGAATTTCATCTTGTACACGTCCTACTTCAAAGTGTGGTACAGAACTGAAAGGAACACCTAAAAAGATGGAAGTGGCATTAACATGGAATGTTTGGTACTTGAGAATAAAGACAGGAAGACTGACAGTGCCCCAGTGAGAACCATTAATAACTTTAGCTAACCAAAATAACTTTAGCTACTCTTCCCCTGAACCAAGTAGGAATGACATAACCTTTCCACTCAGTGCCACCACAGGAAACAGCAAAGATATTTACTTGTTGATGAAAAATAAATTAATCATAGCACACTTCCTCAAGTTGCAGAGTAAACAAAACAAAAGGACTGTAAACACAGGAACCTGTCTATCAAATCCAAGGTGGATTGAAACCAAGACTTCCATAAAATTGCATTCTTTCCTCTTCCTGTTGGAATCAATGTAACTTTTTAATAATTTTAATTAGTGGTTTTAATTAACTTTGAAATTAATTGCTTTAATTAATCATAATCTATATTTATATAAATTAATTATAAATAATATGTGATTCTTACATTATTCTTAGCCAGTATTTAGCAAAGTTGTCATAACATACTTTTGTAAGAACACACAGCTTGGAAAAACTACTGAAACTTTAACTTTTGATAAACTAACTCTGATAGGCTTCAATGAACAAAACCAGAGAAAGGTGTATGGTTGAGGTTGGACATCTGGAATGTAGAATTTATGGACAACAAGTTTTTTGCAGAAACCAGAATATAAGGAAGGGGCTAACAAAGATTCAGTATATGTGTTGGAAAGTCCAGAGGAAAAAAGATACTAAAAAGACTAAAAATATGGACCAACTAGCAAGAGAAGTGAGAAATCAATACCCCATAGAGGACAGAAAACTAATTAATAAAAGAGAATTATGTCATTTATAGCCAATGAACATTAATTTCGTTGTTTGCAAGGAAGTGTACGTGAAGAAGTTTTACATCTGTGTCTGAGTGGAGGCCAGAATTTTGTGAGCCACATAAATCCCTCCTGGTCAACAACAAAATAACATCTCACACACTAACATTAAAAAGAAAGTGTTAAAGGGTTTATTTACCCCAACAATTTTGGAGGATTTGGTAACAATTTACTGCTGACCCAGGTGAGATAACACATTTGATGTTCCACAGACTTACAGGATCAAGGAGTTTGGTGCACACTGAAAGACTTTTTTTCAGGGAAATTTTTCAACCCTCTGATCCAGGTAAGTTCAAGGCAAAAACCTCAGGGAGTCTCTTAAGACAATACTGAAGGTTTAAAAATGTATGCCTAATCATAAGCTTGCACTCTCTAGCATAACACAATTAAGAAAATGATGATATAATTGGCTATTTTCTATTAAAAGTAAGTGTAAAACTCTATAAGCGAATATAAATGGAATTGTGTTTGAGCCCCACTGCCTAACTGGAAAACTGAAACTGTAAAACTATATAAGTGACTATCAAAAGGTGTGGTTTGAGTCTTCACCCTCTGTTTTCCACAATTAGTCAGACACAGTGCTGCTTGCACAAAGAGCCACGCTGTGGAAGGGCTCTGCTCAGATAATTTTGTGCTTATTAAAGCCTATGGCATTTGTCAGTACTGGAAAATGTGAGCATGTGGTAATGTGTGTTGTAAGTACAAATTAAGTTTGTATGAAAATTCATTTGCTGTAAGAGCGTTGAAGCCATTCAATGTTTACTGCGAATTTTAGGGCATTTCGTGTGTACTAAATGCTTGATTTTCCGTAATGTAAATTGTTAAATTTTTGACTTTGACTTTCCTCAAAGCTCTCTCTGGCGTTAGCACAGCGGCTGCTACTGCGTCAGGGACTGGAATTGTATTTGTGTGCACAGAGCGCTCTCTCGTGGCGGTTTTAGTGATTGCTGGAATTTTTATTTACTGTGGCTTTTCGTTTTCCTTCTCGAACCCGGGAAGAGGGGGAATATCCAAAAGTTCACATTTAGGTTGTATTTTGCAGCACTGCAAAGAATTTAAAAGCGATTCTTTAACTTGGACACAGTTAATAGAATATTTTATTCTCTGGTGGCCAGATTATCTATTAGATAATCAAGAAAAATGGCCAGTTCATGGTATTTTACACCAAAATGGTATTTTAAAGTTGATGTTATATTGCCAAAATAAAGAGAAATTGAATGACATACCATACATAGTACCTCAAGCAGTCGTGAGACAAGTAGCCAAAGATAAACACAGAGAAACATATTGGTGAACAGAAGCTATTAGAAATAACTTGAAACATTAAGTAATAGTGTAAAAATACCACAAATCAAAAGTGCAGTCAATAAGCATAAAATATGTTCACAAAACAATCCACAGCCCTACAAAAGACTACAAAAAGAGGAAACTATCTTGGAGTTTATAGGCAAATAGATTTTTCTGAGTTACCTTGACAACAGAGTTCTTGATACCTATTGGTTATAGCTGACACATTTTTTGGATACAAAAATGTGTATATTCCATATGTTTGGGAACAAAGCAAAAGAAGTTACCAAGAGATTGTTAAAAGAGATAATACCCTGACTTGGAATTTCATTTGGAATGAATGATTTTTGATATCTTAAAACAAGACACAAGCAAAATTTTTGCATTTTAATGTCTTAAGTTTTGCTAGATACTCAATGATTTAAGTGGAAGTAATCTTAAAGGAAAATTAAGATCACTTCCAATGGGGGGGAATTGTTGGAAATGTCAGAACTTATTATTAATTTTAGTTAATTGTTTTGATTACCTTTTAAGTCAATAGTTTAGTCAGTCAATAAATATTTAAAAAATATGAATAGGGTGTTATTCTTCCATTACTCTTAGCCAGCATCTAGCAAAGTTCAGTTATTTTTGTACGAACACAGATTGCAAAAACTACTAAAACTTTAAGTTTTGGTAAACTAACTGATATGCTTCAATTAACAAAGCCTGAGAAAGATGTAGTGTTGAGGCTGGACATCAGGAAAGGGCATTTTACAGAAACCAGAAAGTAGGAGTCCAGCTCTGACCATGGTTCTAATCTACTGGGTTATGCTGCCTCATCATACAAGGTATGTCTTAGATAATCCTAACTTTTCCACCTAAATCAAAGCATTATTCTCTTGCTGCTAACAACTGGGCAAAAGAACATACCAAACCAGCTGGGACAACGCAGTGCTGATTTAGCTCCAGGCAGATGGAAAACTAACGCTATGAACCAGGTGCAGTAAAAAGTGAACACAATAACCAGCCCCACTCTGCTCAGAGAACAAATCCGGGCTTTAAAAAAGCATTTTCTAGATCTGAAGCATGTAAAGCATCCTGTCCACAAACTATCTGCACCCACTTCCTCCTCTCCTAAAGCAAGAGCCTTTGGTATACAGCTCTTCCAAGAAGAGGTCCCAAGTGGGACTGAGGGAAGCCTTACCTGTGTCCAAATCATTGCTATTGGCAGCTTCACGCAGCCTTTTCAGAGCTATGGAGAAAAGAAAGCAATTATAGACAGCACGGAGGAAAAAGGCACGTTTTCCTACTGAAACATTCCATCCCGGTGCTCGAGTGCGGGGCCAAATCACGCTAAAACTCCAGAGAATGGGAAGCAGATCAAGGCACCAGGTAGCAATCGTTCTCCTCGTCTCCTCCCGCCGCCGGCCGAGGGCCCGCCCTCTCCCGCCCTCTCCTGACGGGCACCCTCCCCTGGCAGCACCGGGGTGCCTTCCCCAGCCGCCCACCGAACAGAGCCCACCTCCCTCCCGAAGCCCCGTGCGGGGCCGGCCGAAGGAAGGGGCTGTCCCGGAGCGGAGCAGCGGCCCCGCGCGCCCGCCGCTCACCGTGGGCTTCCTTGCCCGTCGGCCCCAGCCGACGGTGGAGGCGGGCGGCCCTGCGGAGGCGGCGGGCCGGGATCTTGCCCGCGGGCTCCTCCCGCTGCCACAGGACGTGCAGGTAACCGAGGGGTGCGCCCGGTCCCAGTGGCGGTAGCGCGATGTGCGGCTGTGGCTCTGACTCTGACTCCGGCTGCGGCTCCGGTCCTGGTCCCGGTCCCGGTTCCGGCCCCGCGCCGGGCGCCCCGTCAGCCCCACCGCCGCCCTCCATCCCGTCACGGCCCGGGCCGGAGAGGGGCGGGGCGTCACCATAGCAACGGGGCGGGTCGCGTCCTCTCGACCAATGGGAGGCGACAGAACTCGTGCATGCAGCCAATGGGGAGGGAGCGGATGAGAGAGAGGCGGGGCGGGAAGTGGAGGCGGTGACCAGAAGAGTCTGACTGGCAGTTATTTTCACCAATCAGATAGAGAAGAGGCCACGGCCGGCCTGTGACAGCGCAGCAGGACGAAGACAGGCAGTTGTTTTAGCCAATAGAAGGGCTCAGCCGCTCCTGCCCCCGCCCCACCCTGTGCCCGCGCCGCGCCAGTCCCGTGTTTCCGCCCGGAGCAGTTTCCGTGCCGCGCCGCCGCCATGGCCTACCCGGGGGAGGACTACGACAACGAGGTGCGGACGGGGGTTCTGGGGGGCGCGGGGGCCGTGTTCGGGCTGTTCGCAGGGATTCACTGCTGCCCTCTCCCCACAGGCCGCCTACGACCCTTACGCCTACTCCAACGACTATGATATGCACACGGGTGAGTGTGAGGGCCCCACGCGCGCCCCGGGCCTGCTAGCGCCCGGCTGGGTCTGTGGGCCCGGGCCGGGCCGTGAGGCGGCTGCCTCACTGCTGCTTCTCCGCAGGAGACCCGAAGCAAGACCTGGCCTACGAGCGCCAGTACGAACAGCAGACCTACCAGGTGATCCCCGAAGTGATCAAAAACTTCATTCAGTATTTTCACAAGACGGTGTCAGATCTCATTGACCAGAAGGTGTACGAGCTCCAGGCCAGCCGTGTTTCCAGTGACGTTATTGACCAGAAAGTGTACGAGATACAGGACATTTATGAGAACAGGTATATTACTACCCTTCCAGCAGATGGAAATCACTGTTTTAATTGTGGTGCCGTTCAAAGGAAAGGCTGACTACTACCTGTGCTGTTCCAAACTTGGGCTTTCTCTGAAACAGGTTTGGTTAGTGTGGGGAAAAAAAACCCCACATTTCCAGCCCATTAGGTTAATATAAGTATACATGAGTTGTGATCTGTTTGAAGGGAAGTGTCAGCCCTGGCCTAAGAGGAAGGGAGGCTGCAAAAAGGGATCTCAGTGGTGTTAGGCAGTTTGCAGAGAGCTGTGAGGTAGCTTTGTAGCTTTTGTGTCTCTTCCCAACAGCTACTTCACTCCGGCTTGTAGCCATGTCAGCTTGACATAGAGGGAATGTGGAAGTGACATTCACGTCTGTTTTGTGCCTGGGGGATAAATTGAAGTCTCATTGCTTAGTTTGCAATTCTCATTCTTTGCTTCAACACTGGACTTACTAACAGGGGTTGGTGGTGCTGCTCAGCTTTCACCAAGTCCAAGGCCTCTCTCTGTTGTCATCTCTGACTCCAGCGCTGTCATACTGAGCAAGAAGTGGCTTATCATACCACATGTGTGTCTGTTTTTCAGCTGGACAAAACTGACAGAAAGGTTTTTTAAGAACACTCCATGGCCAGAGGCTGAGGCCATTGCTCCTCAGGTTGGAAATGGTGAGTCTTCCATTTTCAGAATGGAAAATTTCAGGGTTGTCAGAGAGAGAAAGAACTGAATCCCTCCTGATCATGAGTTAGCAGGTGCACAGCTTTGTTACTGCCTGACTCACTTGCCTTTGTTCACTCTGACAACTCCTTCAGCAGATGCCTGGCAAGAAGCCAGACTTGAGCAAAGTGTCTTTTAGTGTGTCCCTTTATTGTTGTGGCAGGAGGCTAATAGGCCTTGTGGCTTGCTAATGTCCTCTTCTGTCGTGTTTTCCAGATGCAGTTTTCCTGATACTGTACAAGGAGCTGTACTACAGGCACATCTATGCCAAAGTCAGCGTGAGTGTTTGCCCTGTGTCTTCCTGTGGGTTGCATGCTGGCTTCTCTTTGCCAGCAAACTTGACAAGTCTTGCTGCCAGTACAGTATCAGTGTTCCCCTTACCTTTCCAAGGCAGGATTGGAAGGGTTTATGGGCTCCAAGTCACATTGATTTTAGGAAAACTTAAAATTCCTGCTTTTTCTTAGTTTAGTAAGGATTCACTGGGTGCAGAAAAGCAAGAAAGACTTGATTGTCCATCTGAGGCTTGTTAGCTGTCTCTTCAGGCTTGGTGGTGATGAGTGTGCAGGTTTCTCTGGTAGCTCAGGTGAATCAGGAGACTGGATCTGAGTGTTCAGGAGACTCTTTGTTGCTAACAGCAAATGTAATGGTGAGTGATTTACGGAAGAAGGGGGTGTTGGAAAGTAACTGAATTTTTCTGGTTATTGCTTATTTGTGTTGCTTTGTAGCTTCTCTTCAAATGCGCAGGCAGTGAGAAGGGGTGTCACAAGAGGAAGGTGTCATTAAAAACCTCATGTGGGATCAGAGTGCCTTGTGAAAAGGGAAACATGGCTAGTGTAAAGGATGGAGAAGAAGGAAATGAAGGGAATAATGCTCAGAGAAACAAAACAAACTTTGCATTTTATTTTAAGCTGCTTTGGAATCAGTGAGAAAGTCATAATACGTGGTTTTTAAAGGAAAAAATCTCAGCAGATGCATGACTTATGGGTAAATAAGTAATAACTGCAGTTTTACTGTGGACCAGAGGGTGGAGAAATGGGCACTTTTAAAAGGCTGCTGTGTTAACCCAATCCAGGCTTCAACAGGAAAAACTGGTTTCTCAAGATGTGCTGTTAGTAGTTCTCAGACTCAGTGTCTCCAGCTGAGACAGGACCAGTAGGTCGAAATGTTTAGAAATGATGTCCAGAAATAGAATTGTTGGTCTATTAAAGGCTTCTTGTGAGCAGAGAAGGAAAAAAAAAGGTACTAGGAAGTTCTTGAATCTGAATAGCAGAGGGGAACAGGGAAGGTTAATGCAGAATATTCATAGGAGGTGTAACTGCTCAGCATCTTGGGAGAAGCTAGCTCTACAGGAAAAGTCATCCCTCTTTTGTGAGACAACAGTGCTACAATTTCAGGTTTTCTGTGTGATGCTGGTGGGTGTCCTGGCTGAATACTGGCTCTAGCACTCCTGAACTAGATCCTCTACTATTGTGACTGTCCTTGTGCTGTTACCCATGAACTCCCTCCTGCCCTGCTTGAAATAAAGCAGACTCTGCTGACTTCTCTTTGCAGGGGGGGCCCACCCTGGAGCAGAGATTCGAGTCCTACTACAACTACTGCAATCTCTTCAACTACATCCTCAGTGAGTCGCTGCAATTAATTTCTGGTTTGTGAATTTTGGAGAGAAAGATCGGATGGAGGGGGCAGAGCTGAAGAAAGGTCAGAAGAGCTGCAGTGTTTATAAGAGCTTAATGTTTATAAGTCATCAGGGGAAAGGTAGTTTATAAGCTCTCTCCATGTTTGAGTTTGTTGAATGAAGAGCAATTTACATCCATGAATTTAAAACCACAAAAAGCAGAAATAGTTTCCAGTGCTTTCTGAAATACTGTAAAGAATAAAACTTACTTAGCTTTCTGTCTTGCTGAGAACTGCTTCACCTATCTTTATAAAAAGTAAAATGAAGCAGTAAGCTAAAGAAAACTTGCAGTGTTTCACAACTGTTTACTGTTGTCAACTCCTCTTGGAACAAATGTTAGTGTTTGTGACTCTCTGCCAAACCTCATGTGGAGAATGGATCAGTTAGGATAAACCCCTGCAATCTGTGTTGAGAGTTGATGCTGCTGAGCAGTCACACTCACGAGATTAACCCTTTGCATGTTCACAGTCTTTGAAAGGGAAAGCAGTTGAGGTAGTCAAAGCTGCGTATCTCAGCCCTACTGGAAGCTTCACCCATCTGCTACTCCATCTCCTATTTCAGGGAAATTCTTGTGTTCTTTAATTTGTCTGTTCCTCCAGTTCTGACAGTATTCTTTCTTGCTGAAGATGTTAACCCTCTCATTTGTTCTACTGCAGATGCTGATGGCCCTGCTCCTCTGGAACTGCCCAACCAGTGGCTCTGGGATATCATTGATGAATTCATATACCAGGTATGTGATTATAAAACTGGACCATTTTAAGGTGGCCTTGCCTTTATTAGTTGTATAAATTTTCCATCTCTTCCCTTGCTGTGATTTCCATAGCAAGGGTACTGTTGCAGGTTGAAAATCTTTGGTGATCACTGTTACTCTTGTGTTACCAGGTGGATGAAGTAGTTGTAAACGTACAGAGTTTTAAGTTACAGGGTGCTCTTTGGGGAATCATGAACTTCTGTGCCTATTTCTCTTTCAGAACAAAATTCCTGTCTTTCTTAACCATTAGGGCCTTTATGCATGCATTGAGAGATTGATGACCTGATTTGAAATAAGCTGTGGTCTGAGATCTTGACATTGAGATTTTTACACTGAGTGCAACAGTACAGATCACAAATGCTATTGGTTTTTCTCCTTAGAGAATATATTCCCATTTCTGTAACTTTTTATTATAAAGCTGCCTGGAATTCCTCAACTGTTGTCTTATCAATCTTGAGAACAAAAAGGACATGTTCATATAGGGGAAGAAGATGTGTGTATGCAAACATACAATAAACAATCTTATAATTTGGTCATTCTCTTTTCTACCTCTTCAGACAGCAAATTTGTGCTTAATTGCCTTTCCTAATTGTTTAAGAGTTTAATTTTCTGCTTTGATCTGTCTCCTGGCCTTTCCTTCTGTACTGTATAACTTTTTAGGTGCTTTAAAGGTGATATAATCTGCCATTTTGATTTCCATGTGATCTCAAATGAAACTTTTTTTCAATGCAACTTGTAGTTTACTGTAATGCAGTTGTGTCAGCAAGTTGTAAGCTTAGTGCACTTAGCTGAGCATCTCCAAACAAGCTGCACATCATTGAATCTCTGCTTTTTCCTGTAGTTCCAGTCTTTCAGCCAGTACCGCTGTAAAACAGCCAAAAAGTCTGAAGAGGAAATCGATTTCCTTCGTTCCAACCCCAAGATCTGGAACGTCCACAGTGTTCTTAATGTGCTGCATTCTCTGGTCGACAAATCCAACATCAACCGACAGCTGGAGGTCTATACAAGTGGAGGTGAGCTTTGGGTGGTGCCAAGCAGCACTGGTGTCTGTGCTGCCTTGCTTTGATTTGGTCCATGTCGCTTAACTTTATTTGGGAGCTGCATCAAACCCATCATCAGTGCATGAATTGGCTGGGAATTGGTTCTGTTAGCCTTAGGTGAGAAGTACCAGTGATTACATTTCAGGCCTTGCTCCCTTTGTTCCAAACAGAAAAATATTGAAAGGGAAGCTTGCTTCCTTGGAGGATGGCATTGTAGTTCCTTTTTTCCCTAGGTGATCCTGAAAGTGTGGCTGGTGAATATGGGCGCCACTCCCTGTACAAGATGCTGGGCTATTTCAGCCTGGTTGGGCTGCTTCGTCTGCACTCCCTGCTGGGAGATTACTACCAAGCCATTAAGGTGCTGGAGAACATCGAGCTCAACAAGAAGGTACTGCAACATGCTTTAACCCTTCTTTTGCAGTCTTCCAAATGTCTCTGTTCAAGTATGCTGGTGAAAAATTTCTGTAGTGAGTCTCCCAGCTGAGGAACTGTTTGTATCTGCTGTAGTTGTCGGGAGTTTGTGGCTGAGCACAGCTGGAGCTTTGGCATTAAATCAAGCCATATGATAATGGCTGATGCTGTTGCAGCACAATTGCCCAGTTTTTTAGGAGGTTTGCCGTGTTGTGCAAGGCAGTGTTGTTACAGAGAATACTGCTGGAACTGCAAGTGGTAGTGCAGTAGTAACTACCTGAACACGCCATTCTTACCTTTGTCAGTGGCTCTTGTATTTTTGGCTGCTGTTTTCACTGTGCCTGATTCCACCTAGGCTGTTTTTGCCTTAGAATTGAGTACTTCTTGTGACTATTAAAAGTTCAGCTGCTATGGGTTTGGGCCAAGGCTTGGCACAGATCTACATACGTGCTGTCTGGCACAGGATGTGGAGTGAAACAGGGGGAAAGGGAACCGAGCAGAGCAATGTTAGGCACAGAGCAGGAGTCCTCTCCTTGCAGGAAGCTGAAACTGGAAAACATAGGAAATGGGATGATCTAATAAAAGTGAGGAAGCTGCTGCAGGGATGGGCGAGGGGTCTGGTATGCTGAATTAACTCTCTCCTTTCTGTATTTGGGATGGGAATGAAATCAGAGGATTTCACTTCACCATGGATTGTGGCTAACAAGCAGTTTGGATTGTTTCCCCTCTAATACAGCATGTTACTCCTTCCTTCTCAGAGCATGTACTCCCGGGTGCCTGAGTGCCAGGTGACCACCTATTACTATGTGGGCTTCGCATACCTTATGATGCGGCGTTACCAGGATGCCATCCGTGTCTTTGCCAACATCCTCCTCTACATCCAGAGGACAAAGAGCATGTTTCAGAGGACGACCTACAAGTATGAGATGGTAAGAGGTAGACTAGACTAGACTTCCCAAAAGAGAAAGCTGCTGTCTTCTTTCCCATCCCTCCTCTATCACCTGATAGCTTATGTCTAATAGTCCAGCTCTATTATCCTGGACTTTGCTCGTGGTGTTGACTGGGGATCCTCTGAACTCCTTTGCCGCAAGTGACAATATTTTCTCCTAGCTATGTTACTAGTTACTTTGGGCAGGGTTGTTAATGAGTATCAGCTGCTGATGATACTCTTGCTGATGCTCCTTCAGACTTATTTGTGTTTCTGGTCCAGTGCTGCACTTCAGGTTGCTGCCATTGTCAGATATATTTCCATTATCTGATAATCATTCACAGACATGGCTGTAACAAAGCTCCTCTTTCTTTCTACCTAAGCTGTTTTACCTTCTGATTTTGGTGCCTGTTTTACCTGCTGTCTCCTTTTTATCCTTATGATTAATTCCTAGCTCTTTGTTTAGCCAAATCCTGCTAGTCTGAATTCCATGACACTTCAAAAAGTTGGTGTGTCTGTTTCAGCCACATAGCTGTCCATTTCATCCCACACTCAAATAAATCTCCTTTCTCAGTCTTTTCTTCACTGACCTCCCTGATAACTGTCCCTTGCCAGGAGATGGTTGTTAAACTATCTGCCTTCCCTTCTCTGCATGTTCTTGTACCAAAACAGTCAAATTCACTTCTGCCCCTCCGGGTTCTGCATGGCTCTGGATGCATTTACTCTGCACCTTCCTTTTGTCCAGCCCTCTCAGCCTTGATGTGTCATTCATCCATTTGCTTTGCCCAGAGGCACTGCTTCTTTGTGCTGTCCCCCTTGAGCATTAGGACCATCAGTGCTCTGTGGAAAGGATCTTCCTCTGCAAAGTGCAGCTGCCAGCTCCCTTGGGCACCTAAAGCCTGACCACACTGTGGTGCTGACGGGGTCTCCTCTCTGTCTCAGATCAACAAGCAGAACGAGCAGATGCACGCGCTGCTGGCCATTGCCCTCACCATGTACCCCATGCGCATAGATGAGAGCATCCACCTGCAGCTGCGCGAGAAGTACGGGGACAAGATGCTGCGCATGCAGAAGGGCGACGCGCAGGTCTATGAGGAACTCTTCAGTTACGCTTGCCCCAAGTTCCTCTCCCCTGTGGTGCCCAATTATGACAATGTGCACCCCAACTATCACAAGGAGCCCTTCCTGCAGCAGCTCAAGGTCTTTGCTGATGAAGTTCAGCAGCAGGCCCAGCTCTCAACCATCCGCAGCTTCCTCAAGCTCTACACCACCATGCCTGTGGCGAAGCTGGCCGGCTTCTTAGACCTCACAGAACAGGAGTTCCGTATCCAGCTGCTCGTCTTCAAACACAAGATGAAGAACCTGGTATGGACCAGTGGCATATCTGCCCTGGATGGAGAGTTCCAGTCTGCCTCTGAGGTTGACTTCTACATTGACAAGGTTGGTATCTGCTACTTGCTGGCTGGGAAATTCTTTCACCCAGGAAATTCTTTCACTGGCAGCACTTAGTTTTGTTCCATTCTGTGGGAGACATTCCTTCTTCCTTTGCCATTTATAGGGCTTGGCTACCCACAGTGAAGTTATAGCCCTGCATAAAAAGAGTGTCAATGCATGAAGAGAGATGGAATATCAGAGGCGGCTTTGGCAGTCAGCATATCTAGAAAACAGACACTTTCCCAGGACATAGGGAGCTGCTTGACAGTGTTCTGGGAGGTGATAATTGAGTGACAGGTAGTGCTGCTGTTTGTGTGTCAGGTGGGATTGTCCTTGTAGTGTCTCCCACGTCTCTCCCTTCTTTGACAAAGCAGAGATGCTGTTTGGTTGTGTTACAGGTCTGCTTTGCACTGAAACAGCATTTAGTTTTGGCTGCTCTAGGAGGAATCTAAACACAAGGTGTGGGGCTATCACCATCTGCACTTGGAGCTCCAGTAGCAGGAAGTGTAGCAAAGAGTCTTGTAGGACTTCAGTCAAAGAAGATAGCAGTAACCATTAGGTTTCTTGCTAGGAAGGAGACCAGGTTGCCCTGTGTTCTTGGTCCTTATAGCAGACCTTGTTTTGCAAGGTCTCATGCCACGTCTCAGCCCAGCTCTCATGGCATATAGCATGACTGAAAAGAGGGAAACGTGATCTAGGGTTGGAACTGTCAAACTGCTGCAAGGAAGACAAAAACAGAGTGTGTAAGAATGTGGGAAGTGAACACAATGTGAACTAGTGACCCATCCCAGACAAAGGTATGAGGGAAGGCAGCCCAAGGAGAACTGGATAGGTGCTGTGGGACTAGGCAGATCAGATATGTATGATGCTGAACCATGGCTGGGGTGAAGCTCCTTAGGTTGATCCATGTGTTTGGCAGTTCTTGCTGTCTTGCAGCACAGTCCTTTTCCTCATCTCATTATATTCTCTTCCCAGGATATGATCCATATTGCAGACACAAAGGTTGCTCGACGTTATGGGGACTTCTTCATCCGCCAGATCCACAAGTTTGAGGAGGTGAGGCCTGGGCAGGAGAGCTGTGTAGCTCTGTAGGAAACATGGGGCAGTCACGGGGCTGTGCAGGCCCTCGAGGATCCACACTTGTGTGAGACAACTGTGTAATTCTATGCTGGACTTAGCCTTGGCTCTGCAAGGCACTGGGCAAAGGCAGGTGTTCTAAGCAGCAGCTGCTGGCCTTTGAGGAATGGTGTTTTTGTGAGAAGTGCTCAGTTGAGCCACAGTGGAAAAGGAGAAGAGTTAACTGTCCAGGGATGCTGATTCATTGTCTCTAGATAAATGTGATGTCCCTATCATTCACCCAACCAAAATCGTATCTCTAGCTTCATAACTATGCCTCTAGAAAGTGGCCTCATAGATTTCTGGAGCATAGATGGCTTCAGCATTGGGCTTGGCAAGGAGGTGACATTCTGTCAGTGCTGCACTCTCCCAATGGAGATTGTTCTGCACTGGAAACTCAGAGGGCAAAATACTGAGACGTGGGAACTTAATACAAGATTGTGATAGCACTGCTACAAGTTTGAATCTTCTCCCTGCATCTTCCTCTGCTCTCTTGGAGAGGAGACAGTTCTACTTATTCCCCTTCTGCTTGACACACTGTATTTGCTCAAGAGCTCTCTTGTCAGAGAGTTGGAGAGGAAGGAGTTAAGAGGCATTGGATAAAGTCTGCTGAGGGCAACAGCAGTGTGTATCAATCACTGTATTTTTCTGATCTTTGCTTTTTCTAATTCCAGCTGAACCGAACGTTGAAGAAGATGGGCCAGAGACCCTAATGTGGATGCAGTGCAGGCCTGGGCAGAGAAGTGGGTGGGGAGAGATTATTCTCTGTGTTGAGGCAGGGGAGCTCAGGGTTCTGGCATTTCTGGAATCTCCTGTGACTCAGAAGGTATTTTGTATTTAAATATGCAGACTTGTTTGGCTCAAGCTATCCTACAAAGGACAAGACGTCTAATAAATTAGTGGAATTTTCCTGATGAGCATTTGTATTCATTTCTTTTTCCCCTGTGGAAGAATATAACTGCATCTGGAGACATGGACAGCTGCTGTTGGCTTGTGCTCTCATTGGTTCATGTTGTTGCAGGTAGCACTAGGGACCAGCTCTGTTTAGGTGCTCTATACGTTGACCATGCACAGCAAACAAGGAAGGCTGCAGAACTGATGGACAGGGAAAAAATGAGCAGTTCCACAGTGTCTTCACAGGATAGGGGAGGAGATAATTATTCCTTTTAGGTAATATTATTCCTTTTAGCTTTTACCACATACATTGAATAGACCTGAGTTGTAGTTAACATTTTTAGAAGATTGCATTTTTGCCTTTCCTCCCCTCTGTTTTATTTTAGTTGGTATGGAGCAGAAATGCTCCAAAGTGAACTGTCATGTTTTTAAAGGAGAGGGGAGAATTGCTGTAAACATTGAACCGATATTAACTGGTCATCTGATGAAATGTCCTTGCTGGAGGTTGTGTTTTATTTCAGAAGAAGTGATGCCCAAGACCTAGCCCTTAATTTAATTGAGTTCAGTTTCTCTGGAAAACTCCCCGAGGGCCTTTAATTTATTAAAACCCTTTAAGTGCAAATGTTCCTTGCTCTTCAGCAGAAAATTGGTAGTGCCTTGAAAAAGGGGGGAAAAAAAAGTTGAAAACAAGTCACATAAAAGGGAATCAAGGACCTGCAATATTGGGGAAGAGAATGCAAAGAATGAATCGTATCCCTCCACACCCTCTCTCCCTTTTGCCATCTTTAAATAGTTGGATGTTTGAGTGGTAGAAACAGGTGCAAGAGGAAAACCTGCATGTGTAATAAAAAGCTACACCAAGCATGTTTCAGATACACCATCTGCCTCTTTGTACCTCTCCCTCTCATTCTCTTCCACTGAGAGAGGGGTCCTAGCAGTCCAGTTTGGCTCTCTGTGTGATTCTGTTTAAATAAAGGGAATAATTAGCCTTTGTTGGATTATATTCCTCTGTTTGAATGAGGGTCAGGTTTCCAGTGTCCTAGATACTGCTCAAAAGTAAACACTGCTTCCCATCACAAGTAACCTAGGTGGGCAGGGTGCAGGCAACACAGTGAGATTAAACAGCCAAAATTTGGCCTTCTAGCTGCTTGTGTTGGTGTTACGGATGTTAGGAGCTCCCTGTCTCCGGTTCTGGAGGGTTTCAGGCAGCCATGTCATTAAGAAATTAAAGGACTGAGATGCCGCTGCATTGCAGCAGCCTGTGGGGAGTTGTGTTCATATCAAGCAGAATCTGTTCCATTTTGATCTTAGGGCTGGCACTTTTCCTTCTGTGTATTTGCCAACAGCAACCCAGTAAACATAGCTGTCAACAGCAACTGCCCTACTTTTCTTACTATCCAAAGCCTGAATCTTTCACTGGACATGCTCAGGTGGGTGTGATACACAGCATGAGAACCCTGGCAGGTATCTCCATGATCAATTCTAGTTCATAGCATAGCAAAGGAATCCGATGTGTTACTGGGATTTTAATATCTGGTTGGCATGTCAGAATTACAGATTTTTAATGCATAAATAATCTGATGCACCTAAGTGCGTTATCTAAAACACTCCAGTGGTTACAGGCTGTTCTCAGGCCTGTGAATATGCTGCTGCTTTGTTTCCATCTGCCAGAGCGGCTTCCAAAGGATGCACAGAAACCATCCACTGATCTCCCTGGCTCCACGCCTTCTCTGAGGGACTGCCGAAGGTTAACTGAGCAGGACTGGCACTTGGTGGAACGAGGCCAGGAGGAGCTTGCAGCTCTCACTGGGCGGAAAGATGGGCTCAGTGAGCTGCGGTGCCTGGCACTGCTTGAAGCCAGAGGAATGCAGGGTGTTCAGCAGCATCAACAGAGCTCCGCTGGTGCTGGGAAGGCACTCTGGAGGGAGGTGGGGGTGGCTACAGCTTGAGCCTCGCCTGCTGCAGCAGGGTTTGGTGAGTGGAAGTGGTTCTGGACAGAATGGTTTTGTCAGAGGGAACCACAGTGCAGGGTCATGGACTCTGTGTCTCGGTCTCTGTGACCTACAGTTGTGAAGGCGCTGAGCTTAATTACGGAACCTGGAAAAGTCGAGAAAACTTCCCTCATCCTGCTGTCCCTTAGGATACAACAGGAAGACACAGCCAGGCAGGTCTCGGGGATGCTGAATAGCCAGCTCAATCGTTACAAGACCAACACAATGTTTCGTTTCCTTTTTTTTGCTACAGAGTAGTTTTTCTTGTGATTTACACCCCATTTTATTTCGGGCACTGAGTGGGGAGATTTAAGAAACCAGTAAGAATTTATTTTTCAGTTGTTAGTTCTGGGACCATGGAATGATAGAATGAAACAGTGGAGTAGAAGAAAGAGGGTGCCACTCATGAAATCTGAGTAAAGGGAGGAGTGTAGAGCCCATACAAAATAACTGCAGAGAACGGACTCTGAAAGATTTGGAACAGGCAGCAATAAGCTCAACATCAGTGTGATGGTTTGTTCTTCCGGAGAGGTAGCTGTTGGAGTGAAAAGAATGCTAAGCCAAATAAAGTAGCCTTTAATAGTGTGCTTCCCCCCTCTTGTCAAACCATCACCCCGAGCGTGCACACCAGCTCCCGTGACAATCCATCGCCTCGACGTTGTGGGTTCCTGAGATTGTATCGCACTCTTCCTCCGCTTCTTCCAGGGCTTCCTGTGAAGCGCTGCCTGTGACTCCGAGTGTCCTGATCTTCAAAGCTCTCCTTGGCCCTGAGCCTACCCTGGGAGCCACCTACGTCCCAGATGTACTCCACCGCCACGGCTTATGCCCCTAGGACTGCTGAGAACTGCTTCTGCCTGGAGCAGCCTCTGTCTAAGCCTGAGAGGGATCCGGAAATCAGGTTCCCTAGTGGTTTTTAATCTAGCTGAATTTAAATCGTATTCAGGCCCAACTCTTTCCCCGAGGTGGGAGAGGGTGCTCTGCCCAGCGCGCCGCCCTGCTCCCCGCGGAGCGCTGAGCCCGGGGGCCCGGGAGCTTCCGCGGCGTGTGCGGGCCCCGCCCCGCGCAGCCCCGCCCCGGGAGGCCCCGCCCGGCCGGGGCGGTGGGAGCCCCGGCGGCGGCGGCGGCGGCGGTGGGAGCGGCCGCCCCGATGTCGGGTCCGCGGGGCGCCCTGCAAGCCTGGTGCCGCCGGCAGTGCGAGGGCTACCGCGGCGTGGAGATCCGCGACCTCAGCACCTCCTTCCGCGACGGACTGGCCTTCTGCGCCATCCTGCACCGCCACCGGCCCGACCTCCTGTGAGTGCAGGCCGCGCCTCGCCCGCCGCTCGGACGGGGCGCCGCGGGGCTCCGGCTGCCGCCCGCGGGCGCTGCTGGCAGAAGGAGCGGGGGCGCGGAGGTTTGGGGCGAGGGACCGCTGGGACCCCGCTTTCTGGAGGGGTTGGGCCGCCTGTGCCCAGCAGCGATCACGGGGGTCTCACAGGGGTTTGGGAGGGATATAGGCGCCGTGGGGAACGTCTCCAGGCTGGCTGGCAGGGAAGCTCCCTGAGCACGGGCATGAGGGGCTCAGAGAGCGGATGTGTCTCCGTTGTACTGATGCGCTGAAGAAGATGCTGTCGAGAAATAGTTGAGTACTGGAAGTGGAGGATTCCATATTCGCAGGCAGTGCTCAAAGGCAGGTTGGATGAGGTTCTGAGCAACTGGTCTAGTGGAAGGTGTCCCTGCCCACTGCAGCAGGGTTGGAACCAGATGACCTTTCAGGTCTCTTCCAAGCCAAACTATTCTGTCACTCTGTGTTTCAGCAAAAGACCTTCTGACCTGGTCCTGCAGACCTTTCAAGGTCAGGGTTAACAGAAGTCGTGTGATTTAAGGCTGGTGAGAGCGTGGAGGTGGACTAGGTCCATACACTGAAATGGGAGCAGTGCCTACCGGAGAAGAGGCATGGTGTTGGTATCTGGGTGCAGGGGTGCTTTGCCTCAGCACGAGGTGAGCTTTCACACTTTGGGAGGGCCAGGGGCCTGCCCTGCACGGGGACATTCCCAGCTGCCAGAGGCAGCCACTCTGAAATGTGTAGGGGCCTGGACAAGGTTGCTGCTTGCATTTGCTTCTAGCTTGTTTTCTCTGGATGCCACAGTGAAAGCAGAAGGTCGAAAATGCCTGTAGAGGTATTGAGCCTCTCTAGCCTCCCCCAGCTTGGGTGTCACAGAGGGGGAATGTGAGTTTCAGGAGGCAGACAGTGAGTTTGGGATTGCTTGGGGGCACTGTGTCAGGCTGGAGAAACTGGCTGAGCTGCTGGAAGGAATCTGCCCCGACCTGCCTGTGTGCCCCAGTGGTGCTGGGAATCCGGCGCCCATCTGCTCTAATCCTTGGTAGCCCTTGCAGGGCGGGTAGGCATCGCCCCACCTCGCTGTGCCTCCAGCGTGCACGTGCTCCTTTCCCTGCCGCTAAAGCCAGCAAGAGTTCTTCTCTGGGCCTGGTGGTTCTTCCTTTGAGGTTGCCCATATTGACCAAATTCTCTTTCCTGAGCTGGCCTCAGGAAGGCCTTTTGCCATGACAGCAGCCTCTGTCAGGCAGTGTTTACTGTGACTCTGCTGTGGAGCTGTGGTGTCCATGAGAGGGTGAAACAGGCCGGTGTTCTTACAAGTTGAAGTGCAGCAGGTAGGCTGGAAACTGAACTGCTGCCTGCTGCATTTCAGGTGGCTGCCCCAAAACCCTCAGCATGGTGCTCTGGAATGACTGAGAGCCAAGACATACAGTGTCTTTGCATCACTCAGGGTCTTGAAGGAGCTGTGTGATCCTTGTGTCCTGCAGCTTTTGGATGGATGGTATGGCTCACTCTGACTAGCTAGAACAGAGCCTCTGAAAATGCTCCCAGTTGCAAGGCTGCTGTGTGGGAAGAGGCAAATAAGGGACAAGAACAGCTGCAATTATTAATTGTACTGTGCCATACTGTAAATGGCACAGTAACTGGGAACTGAAAAGCAGAGGTTCAGTAAAAGCTTATGATAGACACTACTAAAACCACCTGATGGTTTCCCATTAACCATATCTACCATCCCATTAAAGCAGAGGCTGCTGCTCTTAAGTGTCAGTGGGCTTAAATCTGCTCCTGGCAGATGTCCTAACTACATGTTTCACAGGTCCTCTGCACGAGCTGCACTGTAGACACAAAGCCCAGGGCCTTACAAGGACATGGCATGCTGTAGAAGGATTTTCAGACGGCCGTCGGGAGAGTAGCATCATTTCATCTGATTCCAGCTTATTCAGCCTGTCCCGATTTGGAAGTGGGAAGATTGGATCAGAGGCAGTAAATCTCCTGACGGCAGGGGAAAAGTGGTTGCCCTTCTTTTCTTCTAAAGTGCTTTCAGTCAGCCCAGTAATGGGACTTGGCAGGGATCTGCGAGCGTGTTTCTGACCTTGTGTGGTCTTCCTGTGTGCGGGGCTCTCCTGGCCCGAATGAGACAGCTGCGCTGCTCCCCAAAGGCAGGAGTTCCTCTGCAAGCAGCTGCTTCCTGATGGCTTCCCCTGGGATTGCAGAGGGGAGGAATGCACACATCCATAGGAGAGCAGAGCTGAAGCTCTTCTCTACCTGTGTTACACCGCTCCTTTGCCACCCTGATTCCCTGGGCAGTGCTGCTGTGGTAGCTTTTCTGACCTTCCCTGTTGTGCTGCTGTGCTGGGAGGGGACACACTGAGGAAGAGGCTGTCATGAAAGACCAAATGGGTAAGTGAGGCTGAGGACAGTTTTCCACATGACCCCTGATTTGAACACAATCACTGTGGAATAAGGCAAGTGGCATCAAAGGGACACTGCCCTGGGGAGCTTTGGAGCAGCTCGCGCAGAGCTCTTGTAAACACTGTAGGTTTGGGCTTTTTGAAAGACACAGTCTGGAATTCCTCAGTGTCTACTGAATCCAGCTAAAGGTGCCTTGAGGTGACCACCAAGAACAATCTGCATACCTGTAGGACCTGTGTGTTGTACCATGCAGATGAAAAATCCCTGACTCCGCTACTGTATGTACTTCACTTGGCTTTGTTGCCTCGCTATCCCAATCAGGGAAATGGGAAACTTGGATTTAGCCTCTGACTGTGCTGCTGGCTGTGTGATCTGGAGATGAGACATTTAATCTCTTATCTTCCCTTTTCAGTTAAGCTGGCAACATCCAGACCAACTTGACAGTGGACTCTGGGGATTAATGAGTTTGTTTGCTCAGTGCTCTAGAAATCTGAAGCATGAAATTAATGTTTACAAGGCATTTGCTACAGCTTAGTGAAGCAAAGAGCATCTTTCAGCGTCCCAAGCTATACAGCCTCTCTGGTGCTCAGGGAAGGATCTTGGGATTCAGGGGTAAGAAGAATACAGGAGTATGGCACATGCCTTTGAAGTGCTGGGAGAGATGGGGGCTTGAGAAAACAGGAGATGAGAGCTGTTTTAGAAACGCTCTTTTGTGTCCCTAGAGCCATGGGTTTAGTTACAGGCAGGATCACAAATCTTGTTTGTTCCTTCCCATGTACTGCCTGCATTTCCCTGACAAGACCTGGAAAGCTGAATGGCTTATTATGTTGCACTGCCTTAAAGTGCTCATGATTTATATTTGAGGAATCCAGGAATTTGTTCTGGTTTTAGCTGTATGGCACACCCTTCCCCCTTCCCTGGATCTGCTGTGCTCCCTGGCAGCTGCCCTAAACCCTGGAGTGCTTAGTGGCTCTGCATGTATCTAATTAGGTAAGTGCTTGGGTTGTTATTTGCATGGAAATATTACTCCAGGATATGGTACAACACTGGGGTTTGCTGAGTCAAGACAGTTGTTCAGCTGGGATAGCCAGAGTTCCTACATCCAGTCCCTGGGACGGGTGTGTTGGCAGGAGAGGAGCCTGAGCAGGGCTGGATGGAAGACTGCTGAGATCAGGGCAAGGAAATAATGTGACATGCAGCCACATGTCACAGAATTGCGAGATGGCAAGTTCTGGGCTCTCTGCAGAGGAGACAGTTTATAGAGAGGAAAGGGTGAGTCTGGAGAGACTTTCCCCATGCCTGAGAGGCCATGCTCCTTGCACATTGGTACTGGGAGCTTGCCTGGGGCCACAGGGATGCCACGTGACCAAATGGCATATGGGAGTGCTCATGTCAGGAGCTATACAGGTCAGTGTGGTCCTGCTTGGCTTATCAGAGAGGGAGCTGGAAAATGCAGTGGAGAGGAACTGAATAAACTGATCCCTGGGGCCTTGTACTGATGGACTTCAACGTCTCAGGTAAAGCTGAGTGTGCAGTCCTACATTAGTGGAAAAGAATCTTCTATTCCCTTGCTGCTTGGTACCTTGATACCTCTTGAGCTTCATTCACATCCTCTCTGCTGGCATCTGCTTTTCCTAATGGAGTTGCCTTGGTTTGCTAAAACAGCTTTGGTTCACTGGGGCAGAGTGGAATGAACGTGATGTTTTGTCTGTCAGATAATATTCGCCCAGCCCACCAAGGAGTCTTTGAGCTTCCAGCTACACCACTCCCATATCCTGAAAGTGAAGGCATTCAAAATGAAGGTCATGAATGTTTAGAGGGCAGTTGATATATAACTTTGATGTCATTGCTTCTCCTGTGTTCCAAGAAGGCATTTTTTTTAAAAAGAAAAAAAAAAATACTGCAAGGTTAAAGGAATTCTCTTGGCAAAAACAAACCAGAAATTTAGGGAAAAAAACATCCCCCAGTGGAGATTAGTTATAATTACAATAATGGCAGTGGTTTTGACATAGGCTGCAGCTGAAGCCTTTGCTCACCAGCATGTGAAGAAGGAAAAGTTGTGGTATTTTGAGCAGTCTGAGCTCTGTACATGTATTCACATGGGCTTTCAGGAAGGTAACAGAGCTGAACATCCAGCCCACCTTTCTGTGTGTCTGCTGCATTTGCTCCCACAGCAGCGAGCGGCTGCAGCTTCCTTCGTCTGTGAGGAAACGGCACCAGCAGCCTCTTGCTTTTGAACGGAGGAAGTGTAATTTTATGGTGGTGTAGGCAGCCGGGAAAACCTTCCTGAGCTCATCACAGACTTCCTCTGCAGCTTTGGGAAAGCTCCATGAGCGGCTTCGAGCAGGGGCTGGCGGCCCTGCCATGTGGTGCCAGGACGGGTTGTGTCAGTGCTGTAGGAACAGACAATCAAATCCAGAGGGGGATGGAAGAAGGAGGTTCCCATAGCCCCTCTCCGCAGGTGCGTGGTGCCACCTCACCTGGATCCTGCACACCACCTTCGGGGTGGGGAATGCATTCCCCCCTCTAGTCTGAATTGTCCTTCTGTCTTGACCTCCCAAGCTTCACCTCTTTGTGGTCTGTTAGGGTGGCTTTGCTCGACCCTAGACCTCTCTGGACTGCGTCCTCCCATGAATCCAGCTAGCAGGCACAGCGGGCTGCTGCATGAGGGGGTTTTTTGTAACAAAGCTGAGATCCTTGGCAGGAAGGAGCTGTAAGCAGTGCAGCATGATGCTGTTTTCACACATTATACCCACACACACATGCAAAAGGCATAACTCCTTCCTGCATTTCTCCCCCTCTTTTGAAAGCCTGCAGACTGCTTTAACTGTCCACCCTCTGCTTCCCTGGTGAAGGCAGCTGATCAGTTCCTGTGGCCAGGCTGAACCCCCAGAGGGCTTCAGGGCAAGTGAAATGGGTTGGAGCAAATGAATCCCCTGGGTTGGAGACTGCTGGGATTCCTCTGTGTGCCCTGAGCACCTTGCATTCGGCTCCAAGGGCTGCAGCTGAGGACAGTTTGTTGTGCACTGTGAATGTTTAGGGGAAAGCAAAGACAGATGTGCAGTTTTAAGATCTTCTGTGTCACCCCAAATTCCTTGAGGTGGTGCAGGGAGGTTTGTCTAAGGATCCTCACAGAGCCACCTGAAAGAAAGCCTTCTTTGTCTTGAGGTGAGAAATCTGTATCCCATCCTCCACTGTTGTGCCAGTGGCCTTGGAAAAGCAAGTTTGGGGTTATGTCGTGCACTCTTTGGTGCAGCAGTGCATGGTGCTAATTGAAACATGGCCCTGGTATTTCTGCAGTCTTTAATCTCAAGGGCAGAAGCAGGTAACAAGAGACAAAAATGACATTTTAATTTCCTGGTCACCACCCATTTGGGACTCGCTTTCTTTTTTTAATTGCAATTTCCCTTTAGTTTCCTTGTCCCGTTACAACCTGAAATCTGCTTTGCCAAGGCTTTGTTTATCTAGGATCTTATGTGTTGAGTTGTTGTAAGGCTGACTGTCCTGGCAATACATGTGATGGCATAGGGGCACTTTTCCTCTGTGCTTCATGTGGCTATTTTGTGCTTTCTCATTTCAGAGACTTTGATTCGCTCTCCAAGGATGATGTCTATGAAAACAATCGCTTGGTAAGTGCCCATTCTGCAATGCACAGAAGGAAGGAGTGATGTGAGAATGACTTGATGGAGGTCATGTGGTGTGGGAGGAATTTGTGACAGTGCTGGGGGTATAAGAAATATCTGTGAAAATAGAATAAGAAATATCTAGAATAAGAAATATAAGAAAAACAAAATAAGAAAAATCACAAAACTGTGTTTGTAAGTAACTGGCAGGAGCTTCTCTGGAAACAAGGGAATCTGAAACATCAGCTTCCTGCCTGGTTATCCTAATAGTTGCCAAGACAACATCTCAGGTGAAGATTTAAATGGTACAACATCTTCTTGACTTCAGTTGTTCCAGATTTGCAGGCAGTGGAAGCAGGAAACTAGGTTTACTTCAGGCATCAACAGAGAGGAAAGTCATGCTTGACCCTGGTCTGCAGTGTTCCCTTCCTTCTTGGGACAGCTGGAGCCAGTAGCAGAAGCAGGCAGTGTGGAATGGGGAGGTGCCCAGCCCCAGGGGCTAGTGGTAGGACAGAGCAGCAATAGTCCTGTTTTTTTAAAATGAGAGAAAGACCTAATTGCTGCAGGCTCCATCTGATAGTCTGTGGAAAGGCATGGCCCATCACCTTCCCAAGATGAATTATGCTACATACAAATACCTTAAGGTTGGATGTCGAGGATGAGGCCAGACTCTTCAGTGGTGCCCAGCAACAGGAGAAGGGGAAATGGGTACAAACTGAATTACAGGAATTCCTCAGCTGAATATAAGGAAAAACATTTTTTTACTGTGAGAGTGCCAGGGCACTGGGCTGTCCTACATCCTTTCCTACACCAGTTGGCCCCTTTCAGTCATTAGCAGCTTTTTCCATTCAAGACCCACACAATGGGTATCTTATCCTATTAGAGACCTCTTAGGTGAGGTCTCTTTACTCCTTGTTGCTTGTAGCCTTGTGTTCAGTAAGAGTCAGTCCAGACAACTGGCTTAAAGCCAGGCTGAGCAGAGCAGGATATCCATGGGGGCACTTTTACACTGCTAGTTACTGTAAATATCCATTTTCTTTTTTCTCCATTCCTTTCCTTTATATCTCACACCCTGTACAGCACACCATGCCATAGACACTAGGCACCTTCAGTCTTTATCCACACCCAATACCTTTACTCGTGCACCTGGTACCTCACCATTCAGTGCCCAAACCACTCTCATATCCTCCTGGTTTGCCTCTCTTCAGTCCCTGCCAGTCTTCCACCCCCATCCCTGGGAAAGCAATGTGGGTACGCTGCCCTTGGCTCAGCAGAGGGATGGCCAGTGTAGAAACAGTAATCCACACACACTGCTAAGTGGGAAACTCTCCAACATTTTTTTCCTCCTCCATTCCTTCCTTTTGGGTAGCTGTATATACAGTTGGAGGAGGTGGATGGACTTATCACAGTGTCCTTGTTCCTTCTTGCTGAGACACAGAAAAGTACTGAAAGTACTGGCTTGTGCAAGGCAGGGTGCTGGATGTTGAGCTGGGATGGCTCTGTTGATTGTGGGAGCGGAAGGTGTGGCACCGCAGAGCATGAAAGGATGGGCAGTCAGGGTTTCTGTGGGGTGAGCATTTGGGGTGGCTGGGGATGCTGCTCAGTAGAGCTCAGTGTCACTGGAAGTAGCTGCCAGCCCTTGGCTCTTAGTGGTGCCAGCCAAGACTCTGCCAGGCTCTTGCGTGAGCACTGCTGGTTGAGCTGAAAAATCACTGCTTGTTGGTTTGTTTTTTTTTTTTCAGTGAAAACTTGAAGGGAGCCTTGCTTCTGTTGCTACTTTATTTAGTCAGGCAGCATGTCTGGAAGCCTCTGTCCGTAGGGGATGTCATAGGCTCACAATTTAACCTTCCCTGGGGTCCTTCCAATTTGATATTTCTGTTGTCTTTCATGAAGCATCAGTTTTCTTTCCTTAATGGCTCTGCGCTGTTCCTGCAGGCCTTTGAGTTGGCAGAGCGGGAGCTGGGCATCCCAGCCCTGCTAGATCCCAATGATATGGTCTCCATGAAAGTTCCCGACTGCCTCAGCATCATGACTTACGTGTCTCAGTACTACAACCATTTCAACAACCCCAGCCAAGGTGAGTATCCTCCCAGCCCTCAGGCGTCCAGTTTGCCCCTGTTTGATTACAGGAAACCCAGCACTGCCTTGTGCTTCCTCCTTCCCGTGGCAACTGGGAGCTGTGTTTGTGGGGAAAGGGAGAGGAGCAGGTAGTACCTGCCTCTCCTGCATCTTGCTGGTGCCCCTGAGGAAGGCCTGGAAGAGAGAGTGCGTTGGGGAGAGGTTTCACAAGAGGTGGGGGGTGATGTAACAGCTCAGGCTGTGGAAAAAGAAACGCCTTTCTCCTCCCTCTGTGCTGCATTGCTGCCAGCTTGGGTTGGGCCACCACCCCTAGTGCTCACCAGAATCCTTTGTGATCTACTCTAACCCACTAAAATAGGAGAAAGCTAGATAGGAGCCCATCTACCACAGCTAACTTTTATCATATAAGTACATGTAAAGTGACTGGAGGACAGAATGTGTGGAGCCAGGGTGGAATGTTTCAAATCAGCTCATCTGTCCCTACAACTGCAGCCTGAGCTGTGTGTTCTGAGACAGCTCTTCCCAGGCATCTTTTGGCTGGGTGGAGATGAGAGCTCCAGGTCTCCTCTGTTTCTGTCTGTAGCCACAACATCAGATAAATCTCTTCCGCTTGTATGTGCTTCTCCAGGGATGCTGGTCTCCCAGCAAGGAAGCCTGCTGGAGACTGGTGTGTGAGTTCCAGCCCTGACAGCAAGACAGCCTGGAAGCCCTGGGGCCCAGTGGGTCACAACAATACATCAGCAGCTACCCCAGCTGCTCTGGGCTTTGAGCGTTGCTCAGGGAGTCAGTTACAAGGAAGCCAAGTAGCATGTGATGAGTAAATAAAATCACAGTGGGAGGCTGGTATCCCTGGGCCACAGAAGGGGATCCACAGCAGGCCAGGCTCTCTGGCAGCCTCACAGCTGACCCATTATTAGATTGTGTTTGTCTCTTCCACCTAAAATAAGCCCTGAAGTTTTGGGAGCGGCAGGTCTCATCCTATGTCACAAGGCTGGATGATTTTATTTTTTTTCCCCTCCCCTTCCTGCACATGGGTGGTGTGAGTCACTTCTGTTCTCCATGCCTGATCCTCCTTCCCTCTTGCCTCCAGCCAGCGTCCCTCCGCCTATGAAGCGACCAACTGCTGCCTCCTCTCCTCCTCTGCTGTCCCACAAGATGCCCATGGCTGAGGTTGAGAGTCCTTCAGCACCACAGGTACCTAATTTCTTGATCCAAAGACAGCATGAGGCAGTGGTACCCCCTGCACTGCGGGTGATGAGATGGGAAAAAGCCTGTCACAGAGCCATGGATCTCTGCAGGGGCCTGTGTACTTTGGGAGTGAGGGGTGTTTGGGATTTTGTTTCCTTGTGGAATCTAACTGAGAGTAATTTTTTTCTATGAGTCTGTGGACTGTAATTTGTCCATGGCAGGCAAGAGGTTGGGTAGGTTGGTGCCAGATGGTTCCTTGAACCACCCAGGGTACAAACACTCTCCTTCCTATGTGGGGATAACCCTGTAGATGAGGAATGAGCACGAATGTGGGACTAGAAGGGCAGAAAATATACCTTTTATTTCAGGTTTTAGCAGTTGTCTGGAATGGGACCTTTTTCAATGTTTTGCAGGTGCATGGGGTATAGATTTGTCCCTTCCACAGCCCTTCAGCTGTAGATAGGGCCAAAGCACCTTTTGGAGTGGCCCCTTCTAATTTGGGAAGAGGCAGTCTGACTGTGCCTGGGCTTGAGGGCAGCTGTTCTGTGCATTGTCAGCCCCTGAGGTCAGCCTCTGAGCTGTGCCACGAGTCCTCAGTGATGGGCCTTGCACAGGGAGCAGCTGCTCTGGAAAATCCATGGTCTGAGGAGCAGCTTGTGGCCCCTGTCCTGAGCTGCCTGTGCGTTGTGTCCCAGGATGATGTCCCCTCGGAGCAGTCCCAGCGCAGCACGCTCAGCAGCACCTGCGCAGCCTGCCAGCAGCACGTCCACCTGGTGCAGCGCTACCTGGCCGAGGGCAAGCTCTACCACCGCCAGTGCTTCAGGTATGTCATGGCCAGGCCTGGTGGGGTGGCCTCTCTCCTCAGCAGACTGGGGGTCTGTGGCCTGCTGCACTCCATCTTTGAGTGTCTGCATCCCTGGGAAACAAGGAACATGAACAGCAGTGCTTGTAGTGAGAGTGAAGATGTTCCATTTGCCTGCCAGCCTCCTGTCCCAGAGGTCTGGCCAGCCCCTAGTGTCCCTGTGCTCCATTCCTATCCTGCTTCCTGCCTCCCTTGCTGACTTGTGCTTTCCCACTTCACTTATTTGGAATCCCAGCCTCTTGACCTTCTCCCTCCTCCATAAAAAAGGATGCTCTGCCTCTTTACCACCTGCCTACCCAGGACCATCCCCCTTCACCTTCCACTGATGTCTGAGCCATGACATCATCCTACAGACCTCCTTCCACCTACACTCCACATCCTCAACTGGATATACAGGCTTCTATGCTGCCTGGGTGGTGCTGAGCTCCTAGGGAGCATGTGGAGAGCTGCAGACTGTTAACAAACTGAGGAATGAGGGTTTACACGTCAGCAGCTCTGTGGTTACTCCCTGAGTGCAGGTCCTTACCTGCAGCACCTGTGAAATCATTTCACTTTGCTTTCCCTGCTGTGATGATGAAGAATGAGATCTCTCCTGTGGGCCACAGGACAAGGGTTGGCATCTGAGGACAGAAGCATTGAGCCACTGGGAAGATGTGGGAGGGCTCGTTCACCTAAGGCAGTTGGGGATGTGCTGTAGAAACTGTCACAGGAAGGGAGCTGAGCTGGGGCCCATCAGGCTTCCCATCTGCAGCTGGGACAAAAGCAGGAGTTTTGGAGTGCAGGTGCAACATTCCCACTGTCCTCATGGGCCAGGAATAGGAGAAGTGCCATGTCTGTCATGGCACAGCTCATGGCCCTTCAGACTGAGCAGGGAGATCCCTGTAATTTTATCGCAATTGTTTTGCCTTCTGATTATTTTCTAGTCTATTTTCTGTTTTGTTTTGTTGGGTTTTTTTTTCCTGTGCTGATTAATGGACAGTATTTGGTCAGAAACATCCTGTGGCAGTGGTTCCCATGGGCTGATGGAGATAAACCCAAAGCAAATCACTTTCTCCCCTTGTCTGAGCTCTCTACCTCCTCATTTCATCATACCCCTTCTCTCTAGAGTCCCCACACTTCTGCTCTCCAATTCAAAGGAAATCCCAGTCAACTGGATGCCCAGAGCAGAATTCCTTGCCAAAATGATCTGCTGGCAGTGTAGGGCAGCCAGCTGCTGCAAGCACCAGGTATTCAGACAAGAAGGAACAAGCTTGGTTTTCATGGGAGTGCTTGATCAGCCCCTTGCCTTTGGCTGTCTTTCATGTATGCCATCCACCTCCCTTTGCAGGTGGAGAAAGACTGACTTGGTTGCCAGTCACACTTGCTCCTGGAGGGCTTCATTAGGAAGCATTCAGAGGCTTGTGGGGGGGAAGAGTGGATGATCCAAGGAGATGTGGCAGAGAGCAAAGGACAGGGAAGCTATTAGCCCAGTTTCAACAGGCAAGGCAGAGTGTAAAAATGGCTGCCAAGTGTCCACTTGTCCTTCCAGCCAAGTGCTGTGGTCCAGCTGGATGCCATGGTCAGCATTACTGAGGCTGAGCATGAGACCAGGCCAAGCTTGTGTGTTCCTTCTCCTGAATACTCTGGAAGCCTCCAATGTAGTAATTTCCTGAGCTGAGGTTGATGTGATTTTATTTAACAATCAGCACTGGGGAGCAGTTGTTTTACAAATGTATCTGACAGTTCTTTAACTTGCCCCCACAAGGTGGCTCGTAGCCTCCCTGTGCCAGTTCTGAACCAGTTGCTCCCTAATTCCAGTTGATATTCACTGTTTTCATGTCTGTGAATGGTTGATGCCTCTCCCCATTCCAAGTGTGGAAAACATACCATATCCCAGTACCAACTGTCATCCTTTCACATCTATTAAATCCTTTCTGAGATGAAGGAAGAACCCAAATACATGCAGTATTTGAGTTGTGAACTTGCCATGGGTTCCTACAGTGGCCTGGTTACATTTCTCTACTTCTTTTCCAAATTACTTCCCCAAGGGCACTTTGGGATTTAATAGCAGGGGTAAGGACTAATTCTGTGTCCCTACAAGGGTGTTCTAGGTGTGTTGCCTTCTGTGAGGGGCAGGATGGCATCCCCCATCTCATGGTGCTCTCTCTTCTCATTGACAGATGTAAGGAATGCTCCAGCACGCTGCTCCCGGGGTCGTACAAGCCTGGGTCAGAGGCAGGGACTTTTGTCTGCACGCAGCATCGTGGTAAATTGGCCATGAGCGGGAAGGCAGAGAGGAGGCCCAGCCCAGACCGACAGTCACCAGAGCTAAGAACTGAGATTGGGGCTGACAGCATGGGAGAGAATGCCCTCCAGGCAGAAGCAGAGGTGGGGAAGGATGATGGTGACTCCCAGGAGAGTGTGGCAGAGACCCCTATGCCTACAGAGGGCCTTGCTGGCCCAGCAGAGAAGGACAGCACAGCCAGCAAAGCAGAGACACCGACACCCTCTTCTCTCACTGGCAGTGGGGCGCCTGTCTCCCAAACTCCCCCCAGGCCTCCAGTCCCCAGCAAACCTGCAGGGCTCACCCAGGACAAAGCCAGCTCGCTGGATGGACGGCTCAGAGACTCACGTCCCACCCCAGCCCCAAGGAAGGCCACTGATGCATCTGTCCTCTCCCCTCCAACCTCCCACCCTGTCCCCCGGCCCAGGTCCACTCTGCAGGGCGAGGGCAGCGAGTGTGGGCCTGGCATGGTAAACGGTAAGAAGACACTGTGGTGGCAGGGGTTACCCTCCACACCCTCAGTGGCTGAGGTGGTTGGCTGCAGGTTGGCTGAGTTCCTTCTTTGCAGCCTGATACTCTTCTGCCTCCAAATAAATCTTGGGCTCAGACACCAAGTCTTCAATTGCCAGCAATTGCCAGCCATCCCCACAGCAAGGAGAGCAGCACTAGTTTTCCCATCTCTCTGCTCCTTTGTGTTTCTCCAGAGCTCTCCAAAGGCAGCAAGCCAGTGTGGAGGGATGATGGTAGAGCTGGAGGAGTTTGCAGGTGTGGGAACAGAGGGGCATGTCAATTCTCCAGGTGCAGCTCCCAGGGCGAAGTGGGTGGAAAAAGGCAAAGGGGATGTTTGGGGGTTAGCTGGCTGCATCGACTGTGGGAGAAATGCCATGAGATCTTCAGTGACTGGGAATAGCCACCTTCCTGTGGGAAGGTACTGAAGAGGGGCCTCATGTTGATTTAACCTCTTTCTTCACGTCCTTTTGGTGTTATGACAGTCTGACTTTGTGTCTTTCTAGGTCGTGTACCTGAGCCCAGCCCCCCTGTCCCAAAACCTCGAGGGAGACCCTGCTCCTCTGATCGGTATGTCCCTCTGTTTGCAGAGAAACTCCATAGCAGGGTGGGGCTATGGGGACAACACATCTGTGGTCTTCTCTCCCACCTCCATCAGCTCCTGCTCTTAGGAGGATGTAGGCTTTGACCAGGTTCTTTTTTTAATAGGTGCTAGCCCAGTATGGTCAGGCTGACAGTGTTCATCCCTACCTCCCAGGGCATTTATCTCTTATTGCAAAGAGTTTGAGAGCTTCAGAAAGGTGTTCCATGGCACAGGCAGATTGCCAAATGCCTTCTGGAATGGCCCTGCTTGTGGGTGCTGAGAAGACATTTGTCTGCCTTGTGGAGAATTTGTCTTGGGAAAGGTGGGAAGACCAGCTATCCCCATAGAGCTCAGCCTTTACCACTGCTTAGCAGATGGAGGCTGTTATATTCTGACACCAAAACACTGGGCCCAGCAGGCAAGTCAGGCAGGCTGTGTTTCCCTAAGGCCCATAGGTTTGTCCACAGAGAGCGAGACGCTGTGTCTGGGGAAGCCTAGGGCCATCCTTGGATGAGAAAGCTGCTTCTGCATGGGAGACATCCTGCTCCATCCTTCCTTTCCCCCAAGGGCTAAGTCCCTCTCCAGTGCCTTTGCCACTGCACCTTTTCTCTGCCATCTTGATTTCTTTCTCTTTCTCTTCTACCAGTGGTGGAGCAGTTGCTGCAAGAGCCAAGGACCCGCCATGGATGGCCTTAGTGCAAGCAGAGCCCAAGAAGAAGCCAGCTCCCCCTCCTCCCCCAGGCAACAGCCATGAGACTCCGAGTAGGACTTCAGAGGAGGAGGATGGGGAGGAGGTGGGGAAAGCCAGGAGTGAGGAGAGCAGGTCTGATACCACAGAGCCCAAACCATACAACCCCTTTGAGGAAGAGGATGAGGAGGAAGTGGAAAGTGCTGACACCCAAAAGAGCACACCTGAGCAGGAGCAGAGCGAGACTGCTGCCAAACCTCTCCACCCCTGGTATGGCATCACTCCCACCAGCAGTCCAAAGGCAAAGAAGCGGCCAGCTCCACGAGCCCCCAATGCTTCCCCACTAGGTGAGCTTCCTCCTGCTCCTTTATCACTCCTCTGCAGCCCCTGTGCATCCCTGTGGAGGTTCCCCCTTCCCAGGTGCCTCTGCATCACCCTGGCAGGCCAGGCCTTTATGCAGTGATGGTTGCATTAGCTTGCATTAGCCATGTCCTCTCTACCCACTGGAGTGCAGCCTTGCAGCGTTTGCAGGCAAGATTTTACACTGACCCTTGTCTCCAAGGGTGTATGCCACCCTCCCCTTCTGTCCTGGCTGTCCCTTCATTCCTCCCTGAGCTCTCCCATTGCTTTGCAGCCCACCACCCCATCTCCAGGCTGTCACACTCTGAGCCATCATCCTCCACCCCGTCGCCAGCTCTCAGCCTCGAAAGCATCAACTCTGAGAGTTCAGCCAAGGTGCTGGGAGACACGGATGAGGCCTCAGTGCCCAAAAGCTCCTCTGAGCCCACTGTGCACATGCCAGCAGCCGCCAAGACTTCGAGCACGGATGCGCCGCTGGCCAGCGTCTCCTCCAGTGAAAGCCCTGCTGTCCCAGCCAGCCTCTCCACCAACTCCTCCTCCTCCTCCTCCAGCAAGCTGGCCAACCTCAGTGGGGAGATGCAGACCAGCAGGAGCATGTCCACTGGCAGCCTAAAGACCAGCCCCAGCCGGCTGCCCCCCAAGCCTCCAGCTGGGGCTAGCCCTACACCTATCCTCTTGGTTTCAGATGGGGGCTCTGGGAGCCCCAAGACATCTTCCTCGCCTAAACCACAGCTGAAGGTGAGGTGATGACCTTCTCCCCATCCACATCACAGGGCTTTTCTTCCCCATCCATCACTCGGTCACAGGGGATCTGTGAGTCCAGGCTTGCCCCTTTGGTAGGCTTGATGTGTGAGCCCCTCAAAGCGAGCTTCAGGCCTCTGTTAAATGGTGGCTCTGCTTGTACTCTGCCTACCTCATGTGCTAGAGAAGAGGCAGGATTTCATGTAGTCTGAGCAAATAGGAGGGCAACCATGAAGGAAAATATTTCAGCGTGCTTGTGAGAGAGAGCTGGGAAACATGTCAAACAGGAGCACAGCTATTTTTTTGACTAGGTGCTTGTGGAGATGAGTGCTGTGTTCCTCCTTTAGGAGGCTGTGGAGCAGGACAAATTCTAGCACTGCCCTGGCTGCTCATTCCCAACTGTTGGGATCCCTTCCCTTCCCTGGATGCTCACGTATCTGCATTTGTCCGCCCTCTCCAGTCTTCCTGCAAAGAGAACCCCTTCAATCGGAAGCCATCACCTGCTGCCTCCCCCTCGGCAAAGAAACCTCCCAAGGGCTCCAAGCCTGTGCGTCCTCCTGCACCAGGCCACGGCTTCCCTCTGATCAAACGCAAGGTAAAAGGGCCCTCGGGAGCAAGGAGGGAAAAGCCGGCTCTGTGCTATCCCCCAGGGCTGGAGCAGTCTGCAGGCACCCTGCTGATGCATGTGTGGGAAGGGATTGCAGCAGGTGGCCGTGGCTAGGGAGGAGGGTGTGTAAGCTGCAGCTTGTTCATTAAAGCACCATGGTCTTCCTTTGCTCCAGAGTGGGGTGGGGATTTCAGATCCATGCTTCGATGGAATATTCTGTTGTCCCCCTGCCCTTGTTAGTGTTGACCAACCTCTGGATTACCCCTGGGAACTGGAGTCTGGTGGTAATGAAAGTGTCTTATTTATGGCTTGGCAGGTGCAGACAGATCAGTACATCCCTGAAGAAGACATCTATGGGGAGATGGATGCCATTGAGCATCAGCTGGATGAGCTGGAGCACCGTGGGGTGGCCTTGGAGGAAAAACTGCGCAGTGCTGAGAATGGTGTGTGGGTTGGGCTGTCTGTGGGTGTGGGGCAGGACAGACCCTAGGGCTGCCCTCTTACTCCCTGCTGATGCTGGGGTTGGAAGAGCACATGAGGCTGTGCTGGCCTCCAAGATTGGTCACAAGCTTACCCTGAACATGGAGATGTCCCTAGAATGGAAACAGGTGAGAGGAGAGATAGGGTCTCTCTGGGCCTCAAAAATAGGCTGAGGTTGGGTTGGCTCTAGCCCTGTGCCCCTCCCCTGGCTTTGAAGAGGCCAGCCTTTTGCAGGGTGATGGAATCCACCAGGGCTGGGAATGGCTCTGAATTGTCCCTTTGCTTGGCAGACAACTCTGAGGACAGCCTGCTTGTGGACTGGTTCAAACTCATCCATGAAAAGCACATGCTGGTGCGCCACGAATCAGAGCTCATCTACATGTAAGTGTGTGCAGGCGTGTGGAGAGGCACTGATACTCTCTTGTGGAACCCTTTCTCAGCCCTCCTGAAATGGTGCTTCCAGGGGAGATCCTGACAGGGTCTCCTTGCCTAGGAAAGAGAGGGAATAAGGGCAAGAAAATCTGTCCAGATGCACTGAGAACTGACCCACAGCACGTCACCAGAGCCTCTGCAGTATCTGCTCCAGGAAGGCCTTGAGCAGCCAGGCCTGGTCCTTACTGGTCCTTGGCTCCCTGGCTATACAGGACAAGATCAGAATCTTAATAGTTCTTTCCAAGCTCACTCTGTACTTTGGGATGGTGTTCTGCCTCTCTGGAGCCTTCAGTGCTTCCCAACATTTCCTCCTTCCTTTGCAGCTTCAAGCAGCAGAACCTGGAGCAGCGGCAGTCAGACGTGGAGTATGAACTGCGGTGCCTCCTCAACAAGCCAGGTAAAGCACCACTCTGGGTGTGCTTACCCCTTTTTTCATAGAATCACAGTATATATTGAGTTGGAAGGTACCCACAAGGATCATTTTTCCCCTTGGCATCATCTCCCCTCTCTCTAGGGGCTTTGTAGGGATGCCAATGCAATCAGCTGGCTCTAGAGGCTCTGTCCCACCTCAGTGTATGTCCCAGCCTTGTGCAGGGATGTGCTTCTTTTGTCCCCATGGAATGCCACATGCAGAGCTCTGTCCCCACAGCACTAGTAACCAAGCTGGCCCTGCAACATGGCAGGGTAGAGGGGATTGTGCTGGAGATCTCTGCCCTGAAGCTTTGCATTTCAGTGCTCATTCAGCCATGTAATTGCCTGTCCTTCCCTGGGGTTTGGCTGGGTAGAGAAGGACTGGACCGATGAGGACCGAGGGAGGGAGAAGGTGCTGATGCAGGAGCTGGTGACCATCATTGAGCAGAGGAATGCCATTGTGAACTGCCTGGATGAGGACCGGCAGAGGTGAGTGAGGAATGGGGTGGGCTGGGGGAGAAGGGAAAAGCACAGCCTGTCTGACTCAGCTCCACATGAGCACCTCGCAGGGGTGTCCCAAGATGTCCATGTTGCTGATGTCTTTCCCAGGCTTCCCAGTTCTTGTCTCTTTGAATGCTTTGTGTGGGAAAGACAGGACAGCACGTGCAGCATGTGAGATTTATCCTGCTGGTTGCAAATGCTTACAAGACAGTGATGGATCTGCCCCTCTATGGCTTCTAAGTAGGAGGCTCTCTAGCCTGAAACAATACAGCAGCTGTTTCCAGGGCTGAATTCCTGACCTCTTTCCCATTCTTTCTTTCAGAGAAGAGGAGGAGGATAAAATGTTGGAAGCCATGATTAAAAGGAAAGGTAAGAAATAAATGGGAAGCTTTTTGGAGTGATGTTTTCACTGCTGACCCCAGTAAGGGGCTACACGAGACATTTGTGAAATTGCTTGCAGGGGAGATTGAATCTATTCTGTGTAGACTGGGGAGACTTTCCTGGAGGGCCAATAAAGTTAGAGGCACAGTTGTGCTGCACACCCCTGTTATCAGAAAAAGTGTGCAGGCAGTGGAGGGCTTTGATTCATGGCTCTCACCCTTGCCCATTGTTGTGAGTGTGTTTGTACAACTATTGACATCCCACAGTAACAACCTCCCTTTGCAACCCCAGAATTTCACAAGGAGACGGAGACCGAGAGCAAGAAGAAAGGCAAATTCAAGCCTATGAAGGTGCTTAAGCTGCTGGGCAACAAGCATGATTCCAAGAGCAAGTCACCCAAGGAAAAAAGCTAGAGCAGGGGAACACCAACATTGGGAGGGAACCCTGACTCGCCTCTCCCTGGCCCTGGCTCGCCTCTCCCCCTGCTCCCTCCTCAGGCACCAGAGCTGCCGCCCCAGGGAGATGCCAGCCCTCAGCCCAGAGTGGGTGAGAATGACCAAAGCCCTTCCCTTTCCTGAGGCTGTGGGGGAGCATGACCATACCCTCCATGAAGCCTTGTTAACAAGGCAGGGAGAAGATGGATTTGCTTTTCAGATACGTTACCCAATTGTGTGCTCTTGTCATTAACTGAGAACAAACAAAGGAGTTTGGTGTTTGTGGGAAAACTTGCACTAACTGCACCCCATCCCTTTTCCCGCTCTAACTGTGACAGTTCCACGTGCCTCTGACTTTTGTCAGGAGGGGACTGGGCCTCCCTGTCCCTCCCTGCCTGCCCACTCTTGTCCCTTTTCTGTCCCATTTTTAACTTCAGGAGAAAACTGACATTAGAATCAGGATCCTTTGGGTTTTACTGGCCTAAACTAAAAGGTTAAGAAAATACTCCTGCATCATAAGGCTCTAGAGCCATAGCCAAAAAAACATGTGGTGCCCTATTTATTTTGAGCTGTCCCCTCCCTCGTGTGCCAGGGGTGGGTGGGCTCCGTCCCAAGGCTGAGAGGACCCAAGGGGACGGTGTACAGCTGCTAGGATGTAGCTCATGTGCCCTACTCAGGAACCCCACTGCTGCTAAACACTGCTGACTCTGCTGCCTTCCTGGGGAGGGAAAACCTGTTCCTTTTCCAGGCAAGGGCAGAAAAGCTCAAGCTTGACTGAGTGCCGGCAAGGGGCACTAAGCTTGTGTCCCTGCTCACCAGTGCCACCCTTGAGCGGCAGGGGAGAGAGGCGCCATCACAACTGACCTTTACCCAGCTTCACCTGTGTATACTTTAAAAGTGTGCAGATGTGGCTGGTTATTTTTTACACCTCCTTTACTAGATGAATTCAAACCCATCCAAGAACTTTAAACCCCTTATTTTATTTGTCATGTGTGTGCGTGTGTGTACATCAGAGGAGAGGAGGGAATAGGGGGGCAGTGTTCTTCCAACCATCCCTTCTTCCTTCCATTTTTGTTTCCTGCCTTCACTTCCAAGATGATGAGTTATTTATTGAATTATTGGATCAGTCTGAATTAGAGTTTCATGGGTGTTTGGTTGGTCAGCTATTCATCATGCCTTCTCATTAGCAAATTAGACATAACCAGCCCTGAGCCATCTGCTGCAGTCTCTTCTAAAAACCCAACAGGCTTTAGCCAAAATGCTCTCAGAGCAGTGCCTTGCAAGGTGGCTGGTGTAGCATTCTGGAGAGGGATCCTCATTTCCCAAAACCAGAGGGACCCAAGCCCCTCCTCAATCCCAGCGTGGCCCCCATGGCTGGGAGCTGGCCAGTCCAGCCCTGTGCTGGTAATGCCACCTCACCCTTGCCATACACAGCAGGCTGATGAGGAGCAGTGATAGGGGCGGGGAGATCCCAAAGCACAACTCTTTTCTAAGGAGAATAAAACTGCTTTAGAGCCTGCTGTCACATCACTGTTGCCAAAGGCCATTGGGATTGCTGCAGCCTGACACCCCTTGGCCCTGCGCCTGGTCAGCAGTTTGATTTGTAAATTATACTGTACTAACTCCATGACTTCCATTCACCTGAGCAGAAATAAAAGAAACATTGGATTTAAAAAGTGATTGTGGATTAGGTTTCTGATTCCTTTGTGCACTTGTGCTGTCCCACAGCCAGGGCATGCTGCTTGGCTTTGGGAAGTGCCTGAGTATTGCTAAGAAGCAGAGGATGAGATCTTAAGGAAATAGGAAACTGGATGTTATGCTGGGATTTGCACAGGAAAAGTGGGACATCATATGCTTCAGCCTGCTGGAGGACAGAGGTGCAGGTATTTATCAGGTGAGCAAACAGCCATTTTCAGTCTCTGTGGGAATAGAGTGGCTATTCTGTATACCGTGCTTTCAGGAACCAAAAAAATCACAGCAAAGAGCAGCGGGCACTGGGCTGAAATCCCCTGTCCCTGCTTGGCACAGCTGGGGCTGCCACCAGAGGTTTGCTGATGCTTAAGGTCACAGCCACAGTGACCTGCAGAAATGCCAAGGGCTTGTGATTGCACAAGGCTGTGCAGCTGCATTTCCTCCAGAGATATTCCTGAAGTCACGGGGCCAGGAGCGAGCAGGTTACAGGTGTGGTGGCAGCATGTGTTACCATCATGCTGTCACAAGAAACCTCCACCTCTGGGCAGATGGGAAGGAATGACATTTCTTTGGATGGATTGCTGTACTCTGAGGCACTGCACAGGCAAAAAAAAAGGCTCTGCTTTGTCATGTTTTGGGAGCCATTGCTATGTATTTTCATGTCTTTAATATTATTGAGCAAGAAGGGATCCAGTGTGCAGGAAGGATTTTACAGCTTCTGTTGCTGCTTATGTACAAATTGGTCCTGCCTTCTAGTTTCAGGCAACAGATGGTGCTGCCCCCTCTTTGGAAACAGTCACAGACCAGCCTCCAATGTCGATAGTCTGGGAAGAATAGGTGGGAACAAATTGCACTTGTGTTTTGCCCTTGGCCTAGTCTTGGAGACTGGATTTGTTCCCAACAGGGAAGGCTTTTGTCATATTTCTCATTTCCTCACTTCTCTTCTTGTCAATGATCTCCATCTCATGCAATTTCTGCAAAGTACAAAGGGGGAGAGCTGAGCAGGGAGAAAACCAGCAGCTTTTTTTCCCTTCTTTTGCCAGTCTTAAGAACAAAAGCTCTATTTTCCTGATTAAGTTACATGCAGAGATGGAAAGAAATCTGAAAAACTTCTATCCACCATTCCCCAAATTCATGCCTGAGCTGTGCCATGAAGGGAAGCAGCTCTTTGCCTGCTTCCCTGCTCAGATATCCTGACACACAGGATTCCCTCCATGCACTGTTCAGCCAAGGCCCTTGCATACCTGTGAGATTTCAGTGAGGATGATCCCTTGATACTTCTTACCCTGTCCTAGAGCTTCCATCTCTGCCAGGAATTCCCTCCTCTCTTGAATTTCATTCATCACTGGTGGATAAGAGAAAGAATTGTAGAAACAGCATGCAGCCAAAAGGCAAGAAAACAGGTTTGTGTCTAGATCTGAACTCCCAATTTCCTAGTTCTGCTTGAACAGCAAACCCATCAAGGCAGTGTGATAGCTTCTGTAACACTCACCTTGCTGAACATGTCATCACAATACATCAGTAGTCCCTTACATAATGGGAAATGTCCCTTCTGCCCAACTTCTTACCATCCCCCTGACTCCCAGGAACAACAGTTTTGTAGTTTCCTTTATGTAGACAGTTCTCTTTTGCGTGTGGGCAATTTAACCAGTCTGTGAATGGAGATGGAACCTGCTGTTGAGGTTCATTAACTGACACACAGCACCCAGTGACTGCAACCATCCAAGACCAGGCATGGATCATCAGCTGCTGCTTTGCAGCACAGACCTGCAGCCAGCTGATCCTGTCACAGATGTGTCAAGGACAACATTCAGCTTGTGACAAGTGTTGGAGGCAACCAAGCCTGTGTGCAACCAGCTGCACTGGCTCCCTGCAGCAGGGACCAAAGCACCCCTTCTGTACACATTATTCTGGCATTGCCCATCTTTGCACTGCCCTGGCTAGCAAAAGGCTGGCAGGGATGTACACACACGTTGAAGATTCAAGCACAGAGAGGTATTTGGCAGGGTTTTGCTATCACTGTATACTCTACAACCCAAAGTCTTTTACTTCAAATTCTGCTTGATATTGAAGCTTTGCTAATATAACTGCTGTGATCCTGGAGTGGAAGGGCCCAAACTGTGGTCAGGCTGTCAAGTGACCTGGTCTATGTTGAGTCAGGCTTGCTGGGAAAGAGACCAACAGCACCTGAGCTTGCATCCCAGATATCCCTACACATCCCTAGGCTATTCCCCTGCCAGCAGGATGCATTTTGTGCTGGCAGCCCAGAGAGCTATCTGCCAGCCAACCTCAGCAATATAAGCTCTGTGAGGATGGCTGGATCAGTGTCACAGCAGCGAGTCTTTTCTCTTGGAAACTGGGCTTTGTGGCTGCTCCTGTAATGGGCTTCACGTTACTGGCAACACAGCCTGCCACCCCAGCCCTAGGAGGGAGCTGGCTTCCTGGGCTTCCTGCCTGCCTCCCTCCTGGGGACATGAAGACATACATTCTTCAAATTGGTCAGGCGCAGCTATCTCCTCTTCCTTTTTCTGAATGAACACCTGCTTCACCTTGTCCTCTACCTCATCCTTCCCTGTTGCTAAGATGTTTTGAAGTCTTCTCTTCTCCTTTTCCAAATCTCCTGTGAATGCCAAAGGAAAAAAATATATTTATCAGCACATCTCCTCGTGGAGGAGCCTGACCACACTGCTTCCCTAACTGTGCCAGAGAAGTGTTTCATTAATGTCAGTCCATCCCTTGACTGTGTGCAAGCACCACACGGGTGTACAGAGCCCACCAAACCAACATCAGAGCTGTGGTTTCACATTTATGTGCTAGAAAATCACCTAGTGCTCTGTTCTTGCTCAAGGACTGTGTAGGTCCTTATCACCTGTCACTGCCCCCCTAGCTGGCAGGCAGAAGTCAGCGAGCACTTACTGCAGATGTTCCCTCAGAGATCCATTTCTGAACCACCTTTGAAGAGCGAGAGCGTGAGGACATGAAGCAATTCAGATACACTGCCACCGCTGAGATTGAGGCAGGGGATGGACAGGAGGGGAAGAGAGGCTCCCAGCATCACCATGAATTTATTAGCAATGTTTGCTGACTTACGTATGGGCTGTGGCTTGAATTTCTCTCGGGTGTAGGCATCTTCTGCCTGGCAGACCTTGGCAGGTCGGAGAAGCGGTCTAGCTGGAAGCCTGCATGGCTGACAGGCTGCTGGGTAGGAAACATGCACTGGCTGTTTGCTGGACGGGGGGAATCTCTGAAGGGGCAGGGCATCGCCTCCTGGGAGACCAACCAAAACAGCAAATCAGGCAGAGGGGACTCTGCATGGATGGCTCTAGGCCACTGCCAGCACATCTACCTGTTAATCCATAGAAGCATGACAAACGAAGACCCCAGTGCCCCAGATGTCTCACCCTGGTCACTGGGCACGACAGACTGCGGTCCAAGTCACACCGTTGCGCCTTGGTTCCTGGCTGACCCGTGGGGACAGCTTGCCCCGTTTGTCCCCATGTGTCAGCAGCTGCTGTGCTGCTGTTTTAAAGCATTTGCCCATCCGAGCAGGCTGTGGGCGAACACCCAAGTCTCAAGCCGAGATGCAAAAGCTCCTCAGCACAGCACAGCACAGCATCGGGCAGGAGAGCCGGGGGGCTTCACTCACTTTTCACGTAGTCCATCAGGTATCGCTTCTGAGAATGCGTCAGATGCAGCTCCTCCATCGTGGCTGAAAAACACAACGTGTGCATGAAGAGGCAGCAGAGCCGGCCTGGGGAACCCGCCCTGGGGTCACCACCCCTCCCAACCCCAACCCGAAGGGGAAGATGCGGGTTTGGGAGACTCCAGCCGGGGAGGCACGGGCCTGCCCGGTTGCCGGACCGCGGTGGGACGCTCTACTTCGGGGCGAGGCACTGTGGGCGGGACCTCGGCGCGCTCCGCCGTTACCTCTCACTAGCTCCCGCGTTCCTTTGCTGTACCGAGCCGGCCTGCCCCTGGGCGAGCCCCAGCCGCGGCCCGAGATTCCCGCCGCCTCCATCGCGACGGGTGGCGGCCGGGCGGGGAGGGTGAAGCGGCGGCGGTCGACATGGCAACGGCGGCGGGTAACTTCCGGTAGCGTCACGACAACACCCGGAAGTGGCTCCCGGAAGTGCGGGGCGGGGGGCGCCGGGCGGGCAACATGTCCGACAACGAGGACAAGTGAGAGCGGGGCGGCCGAGGGGAAGGAGGGGAGGCGGCGCGGCGCGCCTTGGGGCGGGTCGGGTGGGGGCGGCCCGGCCACAGGTGCGACGCGTGTGTCCCTCTCGCAGCTTTGACGGGGATGACTTCGACGATGTGGAGGAGGATGAGGGCCTGGAGGACCTGGAGAACGCGGAGGAGGTGGGTGCCCCGTGGGGCGCTGCCCTGGCCGGCCCAGGCAGGCTCTTCCGGGCCGGCAGGGTCGCGTCGCGGCCTGGCTGGGCGGCTGCTGTGGCTGGGGAGGCCTCAGTGGCTCCCCCCACACCGCAGGGCCTCGGTGGCAGCTGCGGCTGAGCAGCGGCGCGGGTCTGTTCCCCCCAGGAGGGACAGGAGAACGTGGAAATTCTGCCCTCGGGAGAGCGGCAGCAGGCAAACCAGAAGCGGATCACGACCCCCTACATGACCAAGTACGAGCGAGCCAGAGTCCTGGGCACTCGTGCTCTCCAGATAGCGTGAGTATTGCCCACACTGGCCCCAGCATTGCCGCAGCTGCACCTCCCTTTACACTAATAAGTGCTTTCCCCTTCCCTTAAAAATTCCTAGGTCTTCTGAATCCTTTGTATGACTTCTGAGCTTGCATGTCACCCTCTGGTCACCAGTGATGCACAGACCGTGGGGCTCTTAGTTGCACCTGAAGTCTGTGTGATTCTCCTTGCCTGAAATTGTGCTGCTTGTGCATGAAGAGGGAGCATTTAGTAGCCACAACGAGTTGTCCTAGGTCACAGACAAAATTACTAGGGAATGGGTCAAGACAGTTCAGATTTCTGTATTTCCTAAGAGAGCTAGCACAGACTTGAAAGTTCATAACTGGTTTGGAAAAGGTAATGTTGGAGGGAGGGGTGCTTCAAAACAGCTTCAGTTGATAACACAACTGGGCTATAGGAATTGGGAGTGGAGAAGCCAAACTGAAATTCATTTTAAATGCAGTTGCATTGTGGGGAGCTGTAAGTGTTTTAAAGTATTGGCAATAGTAAGGCCTTATTTCTAATAGACAATAACATTTAGAACTTACTTCAAGTGCTGCCAAGGCCTGCTGCTCTTAATTCATTTGCCTTTTTAGACTTGTTTTAATAATAAATATTAAAAATTGTTGTGCTTTTTGAAAAACTACCTTTTGAGTGAGATTGTTAGACAGTGGCAAAAGTTTCATCTTGGTTATAGCCACCTTGAAAATGAGGCTTCTCTTGTGCATGATTTAGAGGCAGCCAAGCTGTTCTGTGAAGCTGTTTTGTGCATGTTCTTTCAATTGGTGAAAGGCAAGAAAAATGGGGGGAGGTGACATGGGCCCGTGCCAGGCCTTTAATCCAAAACACTCTGGTACCTGCTTCTGCTTACCTGCATCTTCTACTTTCAGTGCTGAACCCAGACCAGCAGCAGCCCCATGGCCTCACCCACACATAACACATAACGTGAGCTTTCTTTGCCACCACTGTCCAGTGGATGGGTGTAGTCACAAACCTTTGCAAAATGATTATTTTTTTTCTTATGAGATGTAAAATGCCCTGTAAATCCAGCCCCTCTCTTTCCCTGATCAAGGCCTGGAAGCTGTGAGCAAGTCAGAATGTGAAAGATAAGTTGGAGTTGTAGGAGGCCTGCTCATTTTACAGCAATTCCACCCTTTTCATTGGATTAATTTTAGAGCCATTCTTTTCTACATACTTAAGTACAGCAGAGGACAACTAAGAGAGTGTGGATTTCACCAGTCCTTGAGCACGAGCTGCTTAGCAGGGCCCTAGGGATGGAACAAGAAGAACATTGAAGTAAAAATTTGGTCTGTAACTGTTATGGCAAGTTTTCTTCTTGAAGTTCATGCCAGAGCAAATCAGTTTTGCCAGGATGGTGTCCCACACTCCTACTTAATTGGCTTTTATAGAGGTGACACAGCTAGGCAGGTGTTTTTAGATCTTCCCTCCCTGTGTTTTTGCTCAAATGGTTGTTGATGTACTTCCTAGGATGTGTGCCCCTGTGATGGTGGAGCTGGAAGGAGAGACAGACCCCTTGCTCATTGCCATGAAAGAACTCAAGTAAGTCACAGATTTTTAACTGATTTCAAGGCAGCAGTCCTCTCCTCATCCCAGCATTTAGCAGTTTGTTCTAAAACAACCTCATCTTCCCTCAATAACAGCGAGCACTATAGTTGCCTTTCCTTTTTTCACCTTGGAGCTTCTCCACAGCTGCTCTCTCCCATCCTAGTTGCTCCTATAAATACTGATGATTAGGAGTGCTCTGGATCTTTTCTACTTCACATTCCCTGTGTTCTTTATTTCTGTGACGGGATCCCAAGGTCCTCATCTTTTGGGAATCCATTTAATTCCCCAGATGGAATTGTTTTGAAGCAGCCATCTGAGCAGACTTGTATTCAAGTGAAGTGCTGGCAAAAATTAAAATAAGAGTCAGGCTGGTGAGAATGTTTCCTGCACCCTTGCATGTTTGGCTTCTTGTGCTTTTCCCATACTTACACAAAGGTAAATAAATCCTTTCTCACTGCAGCAGAGGCAACTTTTGGACGACCACTTGCAGGCCCACCTTTCCACAGCAGAGCTACCTGCTGTCTCACAGTTTTCCTGCATGATCTAGGTCACATGCAGATATCCTTCAAGCAGCTGGACTCTGTTACTGATTAGGTCCCTGTCCTTGAATGAAATTGTCCCCCCTGCTTCCCCAGTTTCTTGGTGCACTGAAGCTGCTCTTGCAGATTTTTTATCTATTACAGCTCCCTTTGCCATTGCTAGAAGCTCCTTAGGTCACATTCCTGTCAGATCTCCAGGCTCAGACTGAATTGCTTCTGGTCACTGCCTGTGTGTGAGCTCTGGAAAGCTCAGTCAGAAGTCAGGGTGGTGCATCCTGTTCTCTGCCAAAATTCAGTTGTAATTTTTGGCATTAGGGAGTTACTTTACTACTGGAAGAACAACCTCCCTGAATGTAAAGAAGTTGTGTTACTTTTCAAGTCTGATACAGTTGAAACCTGATGCCCTGGCTGGATTCCAGACTGTCTGATTATGTTTTGCTGACTTAAATCTACTTTCATGAAGTTAAATTGTATTCAGCATTTTCTTGCTCTCTAATCAGAAGCACTGTTAGGAGGTGCTGTTCTCCACCCCAGCTGTGACAGGTTTTGGTGTGTAAATAGTCACTGTTTCATGTATCCTTCTTTAAATGTAACTGATGCTCTCAGGATGCAAATTTCTCTGTAAGTACCAGCGTGTCCTGGAAGTTCTCAGAATTCTGCCACCTTTTTAGTGTCATATGGTGAAAAACCTTCCATCAAACAAAAAGTGGATTTGTTCTTCAACTCCCTTGATTTATATTTTCCCCCTATATCAGGGTTAGATGCTAGGTGTTGTCTCTCAGTGGGTTGAGACCGCATGGCTCAATTCCTGCAGTAGTAGCAGAGGTCTGAGAAGTCCTTGGTGTTTGTAGTCTGAGGGTGCTGAGTGCTTTGCATCTGCAAATGACAGAAGGTTGTTGGGACTTTGCTATATAATATCAAATCACTGGTGCTGCACAGCTCTCAGTTAAATCTGATGAGCTTACTGAAGCCACCAAGCACCTCACTTCCATCACCTACTGAAGTGATATAGTGGAGATTCTGACATTTCTGTTCATCTCTCTCTTCCCTTCAGAGCACGCAAGATCCCCATAATCATCCGTCGTTACCTTCCAGATGGGAGCTATGAAGACTGGGGTGTGGATGAGTTAATTATCACAGACTGATCAGATTCCAGCTGTTGTTTTTGTGTTTCCAGGGATGTTTCTAATTTTGTTTAGTGTTTATAGTTAATAGTGTTTAGTGTTGTATAAATAAATTTAGTGTTGTATAAATAAATAAATAAATTTTTAATCTCCCTATTTTAAATTAAATATATTTGGGGTTTTTTCCCTCTGACTTTCTATTTCATCTCAGTCCTGTATGTCTGAGAAATTATTTTCTTAGCTGTCTCCACAAGTTTGGGCATTATTTTTTTTCTCTGTGTGTCCTGTACTATATTGGTAAGATTAGGGAGCCAAGTGCAATGCTGTTTTTTCAGCTTTCTTGCACTGTTGAAGGCTTCGTCTTTTAGCTTGGCTAAAGTCTGCAGTAACTCCCTCCTCTAGCACTGCACCTCCCTGGTTACAGGATGGATACCCAATTAAACTCCTGCTGTACAGAAATGCTCTGGCAGGTACTTTGGCTTCAGAGAGACTCCAGCCTTCCACCCCTGTCCCTTCTTAAAATGTGAGTGCTGAGACACCTCCATTGCTTCCCCCTAGACAGTTGGGCCTTTGTGCCCTGGGCAGGTTGCTGTGGAAACCCCCAATTTCCTCTTTGGCCACTGCTGACTATGGGGCTTCTCAGGAGTATCGTAGAGCAGCTCTCATCAAGCCACCTATTGTTTCCCTGCTCCCTTGCTGCTTATCAGAAGTGGGGATCCCCTTTCAGTGGCACTGCCCCAGCCGGAAGCGCGGCCGCCGCTTGCCGTCCCACCAGCTCGGCAGGTGTGGGTTGTTGCGCTTGCTCCTGATGTAGCTGTTCTCTGACACACGGTGGAACTGAGGTCCTGAGGATGGACCAGCCATCTCAGTTGAACATACCCTGGTGGTTCTTATGGTGGCAAAACTGCAGCTGAATCCTAGAGTTCCTTTGATCTGTATTGTGGTGAAAGATCAGTCATCTGTCCCCTTCAGGTACCTGCACTCTCGCCTCTGATGTGCTGGGAGGTGACGTGCTCAAGTCAAGAGTTGGGTGGATGCCTTACAATCTGCAAGGGCTTCCAGCCAGCTGCAGATTTTCATTATTTCACCTAGTTTTGGTTTCTTGATCTGTGTACTTCAAGGTTCTTTTCTCTGCATGCGGAAGATCTGAGCTTGGGCAGAACACACCAAATCTTTCTCAATTGTCTTACTAAAAAGAGTTCTCAGAGGTTTTGTTTTATATTTTTAAAGAGAAGAAGGAAGGTACGCTTCACCTATGCTTTCTGCCTTATATTTTTCCTTGCTCTGGCCCAGAAAGAATATTTCTGACTAGTTTGTGTTAAAGTTTGTGTTTATATATAAAGTGATCATTTTCCATGCTGTATGTGTGGTGAGTGCTTGCATGTGAGCATCCCTGTCCCAAAGGGAGTTTATACCAACCTGCCTGGGAACTTGGCTCATGTAACCAGCAATGAATGTCATTCTCTTACTGTTCCCTGTAAAAGCAGCAGTCTATCCTTCCTCTCTTGGTGTGTACAGGAAGGGCTGGTTTCAGAGGCAATAATGCAAGAGCTGAATGGGTCCCTGGGTGAAATGACAGGTCAAAGGGGATGTGGAGATGTTTGCAGGTGCATGGAGGGGGTTGACTGTGAAGAACGCAAATGCTTCCTTTTCCAGGCCATCCTTACCAAGAAAAGGTTAATTTGCAGCACTGTGGCCTTCAGCCTTCTCCCCCCACCCTCCATGGAATCCTTTAATCACGTTGGTGCGGTGAAATTTCAGCCCTGAAATGGTGCCTTTGTGCAATCGTTTTGGCGTCTGCCATGGAGCGCGGGGTCGTTTTCTTGTCCTTTTTTTTATTTTTTTTTTAAATGGCTTCTTTGTTCCCTACTGGACTCCCCTCCCCAGCCTTGCATCTGTATCAGATACGATTAAAGGGATAGGGAGAGATGCTGGGCCAGCTCCTGCTAGGCTGCAGGAGGAGTGGTTAACCCCTCTGTTACCAGTGGTGTTCTCAGTACTGTCTTAAATGCAACAAGCCTTCGGTATGAGAGGAGGAATCCCCTTCCACTGGAGAGTGGTTGAGGCAGAGCCCACTCACTTTCCTATTTTGCTTCTTGAAGAGCTGGAGAAGAGTGCCTATGTGAGATTAAGAACTTTGTTTTCCCACTCTTGTGTTCATCCATGCTGTGTCGCTTCCCTCACTCCTGTGATCAACTTACATACCTCTAATTTCACCATGGCTTCCCTTCATCCCTACCCATGCTGCTGACTTGCTCATCAGTGCCCTTCTGGGCTCTTCCCACAGCTTGTGATTTGGGGTAGAAGTTTTTCATCCTCTCCATGAATGGTCAGTCCTATTTTGCATGGAACTCTTTAGCTGGCATCACTATTATTAGATTAATTAAGCCATCCTGCTTTGGATGCTCTTGGCCCTATACAGAACTTCATCCAAATTGTGCTATGCTTTTTAAAAAGCTTTGAACATGTTCCACAGTTCCTAGATGTGCTTACTCACCCATAAAATGTTTAGTGAACAGAAACTCACTGCATCTGCTCACATGCACCAGCATTGAAACCCTTTGGGATCAATTGTTGGGAGTGTCTGTGGTAACTGGGCTCTTACCGTTCTGCCAGTGGTCTTGACAGATGTTCTTAAGCAGAGTGATACCTGCTACATACTTTTTCTTTCCAGGCAAGTTCAGATACCCTCCCAGGATCTGACTATATACAGAATGTCTTCAACAAGTAAGAAAGTGTATGCATGTGTTCTAGAATATGCTCTGTGTGTATGAGTATTTGTGTTTAGGTTCTTGCTTGTGGGAGGCAAGAGGGTGGGGGAAGAGGAGAAATTAATGTCAGCTTCCAAAATACACAAATTTGTGTATGTGGGGGAGTTTTTTGGTTTTTTTTTTTTTGAAGGTGTGTCACCTGCTACGTGGTTATAAGGAACCAAGATGAGAAACCCCCCCATACTTCTATCCTAGAGAGCATCAGCAGTCACACTAAGAAATTTTTGGATGAAGCACACACAAAATAATACTCTTGACTACATGTGCTGTATCTCAGATGAAGAACAAAAGTCAGTGTTAGTGCTTTTCTCATGGAAGAAATGACTGGAGGTGAGGTGTAAACAGAAGATGAGCTTCATCTCCATGAAGGAGTCTGGACAGCCAGTCAGAAATGTGCCTGTGTCCTCTTCCTGAGAGGCAGAGGAAGGCTGTGCACAGGATCTGTGTGGTGGTGTGTGTGACCCATCATACATGTACTGGGGGAAAAAACAGAGAATTGGCAGGGAAGAGGTTGAAAAAACTCAGACATGTGAAAATGAAACTTTTAAGTTTATTATTCCTTATGTTTAATGCAGAGTTAATGGTGCTAGGATGGCACAGAGACTGAGGAAAGGGAGGTAGGGGAGGAAGGTGCTACTTGCATAAATAAGGGGACAGGGCTGGAAGAGGTTACATGCGTACAGGGAGCAAACATTCTACATGATCTTTTCAGACACCACAAGGAGAAGTTTTCTGTAGCTAAGGGAGGCAGGAAGGGCATCTGACAGTCATATCAGCAGAGGGATACAGCAGCACCCATCACAGTCCACATTTGGTTAAAGTCTCTTTCTAGACTGGAATATGCATTGGGAAGTCCCACAGCATGTCTCTGCAATCAGCTGCCAGGAATCATCTTTTCCTGTGGCAATTTTTGTGCCAGTTCACTCCCTGGCCTGGCAAAATACCCCAGTCTTGGAGGTGACAAAGGAGAAGCAGACTGTCCTCAGATGTTGGGCTGAAAAAAGAGGTTGATCTCTAAGAGCTGGTTGCTTCCAGTTTGAAACCCAAAGGCAAAGAAGATTACTTTGCACCCAAATAGGGTTCTTTCTTTCATCATCCAAGATTGGGTCTGTGTCTACCTTGCTTAAAGCCACAGGAGTATCTTTCCATTCTCAGCATAGATGGGAGGGAGGTTTTGGCTGACTGGGAGACATGATGAACGAATGAGTTCAGCCTTGGTTTGGAGTGGGACCTCAGAGTACTGGAATTAACTCAGGGTGTTGGCAAGTGCATTGTAGCTTTCTTGGTGCTTCTTCATTTCATGCAAGCACCATCAGACATGGAAGAGCAAGGACCAAGTTTGCTCAGAGGTTGTTTGGGGTTCTGAAGAGATTAGAAGAGACTGAGAGGCCAGAAATGCCAGACACAAATGAATGATACAGAGGAATTTTAAAAAAGGAGGATTCACCCATAGCACCGTAATGATTCATTGGTCCTTTCCCACCTCTCCTCCACCTTCATACATGAACATGTGTGTGCACACAGGCTGTGATACGAGTAATGCTAAGACTGACCATGCTGTTCCCAAATCCCATGTACTGTTCAGGCAAGCCTTCAATTCTCCATGCTGGGAAGAGTGTGGGATTAAACAGAGACAAGATGGAGGGAGGAGGTGGGGAGAAAAGCTAGAGTGCAGCCGTGGAAATTGGCAGGGAAGCAAGCGTAGGTTGGTCTTCCAAGGGGTTCGAGATTCTTGCGTTTGTGAATCTTAGGCAGGACTGCTGCACGACGCTGATTGCATGGAAGCCGGCCATGCCACCTCCCTACTGCTCCTCCCATGACACATCTGCTGAGGCTGAGCCACCACCCTACACCCACAGCAGGTGACACCTGTTGGCCATTGTGGCCTGTTGGAAACACTTGCAAACTCCCTGGAGCAGTGTGGGAGGGGAAGGAAAGGACAGTCTCTCTCATCATACAGTCCAGGGTGTGCACAACAAAACCCACCATAGACCAGTCACTCCATGTCTAGAATCCTCCTCATCTAGAAGGCCAATAAGGCATCGCAAGCCAGTCAAGTGGCCTGTGTGAAATTGGTAAAGGGTGAAAGGACGATAAACCTTCCTCTAGGTGGGTGTGCCAGCGACAGCTGGGATCAAGAAAGGCACTTCTTTATACTTGGTAGGTTCTGGTGGCTGGATGGCACTGAGTGACCTTGGAGTTCGGAGGCTCTTCTGCCTGTGCTGATTCTTGGGAGCCTTTCCATCGCTGCTTTGGTCACTGTTCCCCATTCCCTACGGTCTGGAGAGAGTTGTGTACACGGGCTGTTCCCAGTGTGTGGGGCTATGAGACTGTGGCACGGAGGGTGCAGGGTCAGAGATGGCAGTGTAAAGGGGACGTTGGGAAGGTCCCATATAGGAGAAGGCAGAGTAGAGGCCAGAGGCTTGGGTGGAATGGCTGTAGTAGGGTCCCGAGGGCTGGTGGTCCGGGTAGTCAAACTGTGGCCTGGAGATGGAGGGGAAGGCCGAGCCGTAGTGGGGCAGACTCAAGGATGTGTAGGCAATCTGGGAGGTGGAGGGCTGGTCAGTGTAATGGCTTCCAGGGGTGGACCCCTCCGTTTTCACCTGGGCCTTTGAGTCCACCACCGATGAGGTGGCAGTGGACAAGGAGACTCCATGCTGCTTGGAGATCCAGGCAGAGTGTCCGCTGGCTGCAGCCAGGGCGCTCCCAAGCCCATAGCCAGCAGCGGCCGCTGCCGCATAGCCTCCGACGTGGCCTGGGTGGCCGGCGTGTCCGTTGGGCGGCAGGTATTGGTCAAATTCATTGACATCAAAGGTCTCCATGTTGGACATCACCTCGTGACTGATCTCCCCAATGTCCACATTGCCAAAGTCGATGTGTGGCTTTCCTCCTTCCCCCAGCGAACGCCCTTCTCGTTTGGAATCGGCTTTGCCTGCCTGCATCTCGGTCTTAGGGGTGGTAGGAGGTGTGGGGGGCCCATGGCTCTGACCTGCAATGTGAAGAATGTTTTGCGGAGGAAAAAGAGAGAAGAGGTGAATTCCAGCTTTATGACTGGCTCTATATACAACCCAACTCTGTTCTTCCCAGTATGCCAGCAGCTGTCTAGCTGGAGGGCTTGGTGGAGAGAGAAAGAAAAAGCCAAAACCAAATCTCTTGATATCATCTTGTGGAAAAAAGGGAGGATGCAATGATACCTTGCCTGACTAGGGGAACACAAGTGCCTCTGAAACTCATGCATGTCCCTGTACTGCTGACACCAGCAGTCTGCTGTGTCATTAGTAAGGTGTGAGCCCCATCACTAAGTCTTTCACCATAATGACTTTTCTTTTTTGAACCTCTGACTTGGATGTAGTCTGTCAAGAGATTCACTGAAACCCAAGACTCACCTGAGGAGTGTTCTGGATGACCGTCAGACATGGGTGACCCTTCTCCAGGATGCCTGTGATCCAGGTGGGCGCTCTTGTAGTGGGCCTGGATGGCAGCAGCCCCACCAGCGTCGCCCTCTACCTGGCCTTCACCCTCGCCCTGTGTGGCCTTGCCATTTTTCCGCCGGCGGGGCTGGTACTTGTAATCAGGATGGTCCTTCTTGTGCTGCATCCTCAACCGCTCTGCCTCTTCGATAAAGGGCCGCTTGTCGCTTTCGTTCAACAACCTGCAGAGACCAAGGTGGTAAAGAGAAGAGGGGAAAGAGTGAGGCAGGTCCATCAGAAAAAAACCCCCGATGCTCAGTACTGTGGGACAGGGTGTGTAAATCCAAATGGCGGGGTGTTGCCCCATGGAGGGTACTTCCTGGAATGATAGGAAGATCTTGGAGTGTTTCCACGGAGATAGCAGTTCCTTCTTTTCTTAGTCGTTAAGCCCTGCCACTGGTTGGTGCCAGCTGGGTCCTTCCCAGCCTGTGTGATGCTTCTCACTTCAGTAAGTTCAACTTACCCTCTCTTCCATTGCCAAAGTGCAAAGTGCAGCCTTTTGAAGTTGTGTTAAATAAGGTTGGACGAGCTGCTTTTAAAAACTTCAGGCAAATTAAGGGCAGTTGAAATTCTCCTTTGGACAAAGGTCGTATACTACCTATAGCACTGCCTGCCCCGTATCTCTTGCTCTTCCCCAGGTCGTATCTGTTCCAGGTTAACCTTCCCCTTTCTATAGGCTCTGCTCCTAGTTTGAGGCTGTATGGAGCACCAATAGCAACAATTGATATTGGTTCCACAATAACCATGTAAAAACAACCTTTAGTCAACTGGCAATATCTAAAAGGGAATTAAAGGAAATTTGGAAGGGGCAGAAACTGTGCATTCTACTATTCCTGGAGCTTCTGCTCACCTCAGACATGGATAATGCAAAAGGCTGAAGCAAAAGGACCAGCCTTCCTTGAGCTTGACCAAGCAGTTGTAAAAAATGTAGCTGCTGTTTTGCTGGCTTTGTAGAAGTAGATGTGGATGAGCCTTGGTCTCTGGATGAAAGGCACTGCAGAAACGTAAGCTCCTTGTCTGTATTCCTGCCAGATCATGGGCTGCTCTAGTTAAGGCTCTCTCAGGAAGTGGTGAAATGCACAGGCAGGATGCCTCAGAGCATTTGAAGATAAGATCAAACCCATTTCTCAAGCCTTTTGCAGCATTTCAGCTGGAAGCACTTCAATTTCATGTTATGATTTTCCTCCTCATATTCTTGTGACTCAAGATCATCCTGCCTCCAACCAAAAACCAGTGCTCTTAGAAGGGACCAGTCTTCTCATGACTGAGAACTCAAAACAGCCATTATGAATGGCAGGGCTCACAAACAGCAAAAAAAAATATTCCATTTATAAAATGTCCCCACCTTTTTCTCCCCAGGAAAAGAACTACATGGGGATGGGACTGTGCCAGCACCTTAGTGCCCCCTAAGCCCTTAGCACTATAATATCACCAATTTTGTTTAGCTGTAGGCTCTGGAGAAGATATAAAGGACAGAACTGACCTGAAAAACTGAAGATGAAGAGGAGGCATGGCTCAAGGAATACACAGGTAAATCTGGTGGGTGATCAAAAGGGTCACCAGCAAGTAATAGGTTTGTCCCTAAACACCCCTTTCCCCCTACTCCTTGTGCATCCCCTCAGCTGGTAGACGAGAGGTGTGTGGCATGGTGCTGACCTGGGTTCACTCCAGTCAGCCTGAGCAGGTTGTGGCCACACACCACATTCCTCCACTGCCTTAATCCTGGAGATTAAAGCAACTGGGCCACCATGAATCCAACACCAGCTTTCCTGTCTCCCTCCCGCCACTGTATACCATGCTCACAAAGTTCCAGAGGGCTTTAATCCCTCAGCCTGTGCTGCTCCAGATGGCCCTCCAAGGGTCAACCCTTGTAGGCCTTGTGGACTGGGAGCCACCTTGGCTTGGCAAAATGTTCATCCTTGGAGAACGTGGGATATGGAGACTAGAGACAAAATCTGCAAAGCTCAGCCTCTGAGATCTGTCTTGTGGATGGTGTGAAACAGGACCATTGGAGGCTACACAGGTGTCAGATCTCTGCCCTCTGAGCTGTGCTCAAGTGCCTCACCTCTGCTCCCCTTGACAACAGCCCATGAGTAGTGCCACCAGCAGGACAGAGGCAAGTCCACTCCCCACATCTTTGCCTTCTCTCCAAAGCTGCCTGCTCTCTCCTCCCTCCCACTGGGATCAGAATTCAAATCGGCTTTAGCAAAGTGAAACTGGTGCGAGCAGGCAAAGGCCAGGAGATTTGGGGGGATTTGGATTTCACTTGCTTCCTGCCCTCCCCCTCCTGCCCCCCACGCTCTCTGGGCCATAATGCAAAGGAATCTCGCACGGGCAGAGAAGTTACGGATCACAGAGCAAAGCCCTTCATGGTGCTTATCCAAGCCCGACACCAAATGCTCACCCCAGAGCCGAGGGGAGAGGGGCAAGCATCCAGCGCCACGCTCTGGGGGGAGAAAGAAGGGCTGAAACCTTCCTGCTGGCCTCTCACAGCCTCCACTTCTGCCGCCTGGCATTGCACTGCTCCGTGTGCCAGGCGCCTGGCTCAGCTGCCAGAGACCTGACCCTGGCTGGGGCTCAGCTGCCAATGAGTCAGTGCGGTGATGGGCTTGGGCACTGGGGCTGATGCAAGGCAAGGGCTGGCTGGGAGCAGAAAGCACCCGTCCTACATCTCCATGGCCCTAGATTTTGTGGGTATGAACCAATTCCCTGGGTATTGCCACCCTCTTCATGCAAAGATCCCTCCATCAGGGCCCCTTGCTCCTCCCTACCAAGCCTTCCTCCCCTTCTTCCCGTGCCTCCCTTGTTTTCAGCCCCGGAGGTGGTGCTGGCTGGCATTTTGGCTGGGAGTCATGCCGACATTTTCAGCAGCCAGCCTCCATTTGAGAGCTGCTCCCTGTCCCACCCTGGGAAAAGAAAGCGTTCAAGGACAGATTTTGTGACTGTTGAGCACAAACCTCTCCCTTATTTTTCAAGAAGTGAGAGGTTTTTTTTGTTGTCTGCACCCATCACACACCCGAAGTGGGTACAGACTGGAGAAGGTTGATGGGGCCATAAGCCCCCTGGCACCGTGTTTGAGGTCACACAGGTAACGTGGCCATCAGGGCATATCCTGAAACCCCTTCCAGTGAAGGTGCCTGGTACCTGCGGAGGACGTGGCAGTGCAAATTTTGGGCTTAAAAAAAGCGTCCTGGGCTGTTGCATCCTATTTTTCAGATGCCTCTCAAGATTTCCTAGTCTCTTCCATCCCCACCCAGTGCCAATTGGTGGGGACATGCTTGGTTTAATGGTGGTCTGCAGGAAGTCCCTGTGGTCACCAGCCTTCGCCTCTAATCCACCTGTATAAGTTCATAACAGCCAACTTGTGTAACTCATCTGTATAAGCTCAGAACAGCCAACATTTTCCAAAGTGACAGGCCATGGCTGTAGGGTTTTGGTGGCCACCTTTGCAAGAACACTCATCGAAAGTTTGAGATTAAGCCATCCAGAAAAAATCCTGTCTGCTTGCAGCTGTACCCATGTGTAGGAGCTATACCAGGGGGAATAGCAGTGGGAGCCTCAGCAGAGAAAGCCCAACCATACCATGGCTGGAAGGTAAGGCTTTGGGCTACTATCCTAGTAACTTTAGTGCCACCTCCCCTGGAGTTCTGTGGCTGATCTTTCCCCCCAGCCTCACAGAAGGACACACATGTGGCCAGACACTGACTGTATACCCATAACCCAGCTTGCTGTGGTGTGTGATCTCCGTAGGGGCTGGCACGGCTCGGAGAGCCTCAGCGTGCACTAGGAGAGGAGACATTCAAGAGAAGCACCCAGATAGCAAACTTAGCAGCTTACAACAACCCCAGGCCTGACCCCACAAGCTTCTCATCTGAGCCACACTTCCTGGCTGTATTGTGCCCTAAGAAACACACGGGAACCTTGACCATTGTCTGGCGGCAGTGTCCCGCTGCTCTGAGTCCCATGTGGCCAGCAGCGGGAGCCATGTCCTGGGACCAGGGAGGCATTTGGGTGCGTGACTGTGGCCACAGGCTGGGGGCTGTCTCCCTGTGCTCTAAGTGCAATTATCTCTGGAGGTTTCACAGCTCTGCTATATTTTCAAGGAAAATGCAATGCCTGGGAGAAGGGAGACACCATTGATCTAAAATCTGGCAAAATTTTGCAGTAAAGGAATGATATCTTGAAATCACCATTTTGAGAACAAAAAGGGTGGGTCCTCCCCCCACACCCTCTTTTTTTAACAGAGCTTAACAGTCCAGAGGCTGGCAGCAGAGTCCCAGGTGAAAGCAAGCACTGTGGTAAAGTGAAGGCAGAGGAGATCCAAGTAGAAAAGAAGATCAGATGAGACATTCACAATCAATACTCTGCCTTTGACTTCCCAAATAAATCCCTTTGCTGGGGACACATTAGACACTTAGGAGTCAGTGTAAATAGGCTGACATAGCAGAGGGAGAATCTAATGCCCAAGGGGTTGCTTCCTTGCGAGCTACACGGTTTGAAGCCAGTAATGAATAGCTGCAATAGAAAGTGTGCTTTGAAGCTTCTGCTTCAAAAAAATCTGTCTTGGCTCACCCAAAACTGAGGGCTTCCTCTATGAAATGCTGTCAGGGGGTGAGAGAATGAGAGGGCTGTTTGCATGAGCCTTGGTTTGCGTTGGTTGTTGTGAGGCAGGGAACTGTGCTGGGGACTTGTGGCAGAAGGCAACAGGTTGATGGGGTTATCAGCAGAGAGCATCCAACAGGATGGATGCGGCACAGCCAGCCTGACAGGTTTGGCTTCGGCACAACAGCTCTCTGCACATTCATGGGCTGGCTGCACTTGATGAAGGCAGCCTATGGATCTGCTGGAGGAAGGAGGAGAGGCCACACAGAGGACCCAGGATCTGCACAAAGTGAAAATAGGTGTGCAAATTGGTGGTGCCAAAGGATGAATGTATGTGTGTTAGTGAGAAGGGAGGGCATCTTATTGGGTGCAAAGGAAGATGCATATTCCAAGAGACCCTGCTAAGGCTGAGACTGTTGCAGGTCTCTTCCTCTCTGCTGGACTTCAGCCCCTGTTTCTACCTGTGTCTCTCCTTGTCCATCTCACTGCACCTACATGGCCTGCCAAAACTGGGACCATCCTGGGAAGGATGGGTGTCGGACTCTGACTGCCTATCTCCTTTCCCCTTACCTTCCTTCTCAGCTTTAAATTGGTATCCCTCTTGCTTTGTGGCACTGCCCGGAAAAGGAACCCTGTTAGTGCTGGGATCTGAGTTCAGACAGGCTTGAGGCAGCCTCCTGTGACTTAGCTCTTAAATCTTGAGCTCAGCCAGTTTACTGCTAGTGCACAACTGAGCCCAGCAGGGAGGGTGAGCCAAGAAAACAAGATTTCCCAAGGCAGACAGGCAGGGAGGACCAGAATGAGAGTGTCCTCATCAGGAACAAAAGGGAAACTTAGTAGGAAACACACGGAAAGGGCTGCTGCCCAGGACAGAGGTGAGCTCTGCTGAGGAAGCCTTCACTACATCCAACCACCTTGCTCCAGTGTACAGAAGTCCCCTCAAGGGACACCCCTTCCATCCCGCTGAGTCTCCATCCTTCCACATGACCACACAGTCCTGTAGAGGACACCTCCAGACCTCAGCCCTCACACCCCCCGTTCCACCGCTCTCTCTTACCTCCAGAGCTTCCCCAAGGTCTTACTGAGCTCGGCGTTGTGCAGGTGCGGGTACTGGTCAGCCAATTTCCTCCGGGCAGCCTGTGCCCAGACCATGAAGGCATTCATGGGCCGCTTGACATGGGGTTTGCTCTTGTTACTTCCATTGACCCGGACGGGCATGGGAACCAGGGTCCAGTCATAGCCGCTCAGCACCTGGCTGACTGCCTCGCGGATGCACACCGGGAACTTGTCATCATCCGCCTCCGAGTCTTGCTGTTCCTTCTTCACCTTCCCCATCTCCCCATTCCCAGAGCCAGTGAGGTGCGGGGAGTTGTCTGATGCCATGGAGGGTCCTGGGGACAGGCAGTGGTGGTCTTCAGAGCCCACTGGGCTCATCTCCACCTCTGAAAGGTCTTGGTCATCAGCCATCGTTGCTCTCAAGCCTTCCCTCTTCCTTCTCACTGTCCTTCTTCTCACTGAGGAGGGAAGGGAGGAAGACAAAAACAAAGAAAGGAAAAAAGGGGGAAAAGAGAGAAAAAGAGAAGCAACCACCAGATTTGAAAGGGACTCCAAGGTCTCTGAAGAACTGACCACGAGACAGGAGCTGCTCAATTAAAGCGCAAGAAATGCAATTGCCGTGCACACCGCAGAACCCGTGATCAATGGGGGTGGGGATGGGTCGGGGCCCCCAATTAATTGGGATATTGCTCCCTATCTCTGCAATCTTGTGAAGCTGACATGTGTGGAAGGGCCTTCAGCAAGAGGGATAAGGAAGGTTGGGGACCTGAAAGAAGAGAGACATGTACCATTCTGCCTGGGCACAGCACTCCACGGAGGAGTGGAATGTGGAGGAGAGCCACCAAACTTGTGTGGAGAAGTGCCCCTTAATTTCAAAGATATGCAGGGAAATGTCTGGGGGGAAGGCATGGGAGGGGAAGCACCAGCACCATATCTGTAAGCCAGAAGGGACTGATACCCCAGGTGCCAGGGAACCTGAGCGGGTGGCACCACCATGCAGGGAACCAGCCCAGGCCTGGGATCCACACCCAGAGACCCTGATCCCAGCTGTGAGAAAATGCTTCTGCAGGGACATCTCATCCTCTCACAGCTGATAAACCAAAGGCTTGAAATACATCTACACTTCATCCACACACACACTCCAGTATATATGTGTGTGTATGCATATGCATACTCACATTCATGTATCTGTATCTATATTTATATATATCCAGACAAAAATACAGCCAAGTTTAACTTTGAGACAGGCTTTGGGTTGCCTGTCCCACACACTCCGCCTTTCTCCTTCGGTCTGCAGTCACCTCTAAAAGTCCCTGCTGCTGTGCAGCAGTTCCCCCCTAACAGAAAGAAACACTCTAAAAATAAAGGCCTCTCTATCCTCCCCATCTAGAAATTAAAAAATAAAATAATAAAAAAAAGTAGAAGAAGAAAGAAATTAAAAAAAAAAAAAAAAGTGATGGAAAAGCATGCCTCTGGCTTAACTGGAAAAAAAAAAGCAACAGTGCATAGCAAGAATTGCTGTCCCTCTAGTTTCAGAGGGCACCACAGACTCTTGTTTGGGAAAATGAAAAAAGCGAGAGAAAGTAGAAGGAAAAATGCGCGAACAAAAGTGTGCGCTTGTGCGAGCGAGCTCAGGTAGGAAAACTTACATTGCTGGCCGGTGTGCCGGGCAAATCCTGCGAGGGCTGTGATTTGTATCCCAATAGCCCCCCTGTTCTCTCTCCCAGCCCCAGCGGTGTCGGGGCGCGCAGCACGGGGAGGCTCTCAGGCGAGTGCCATTCCTGGAGGGAGGCTTGGTTTTTACTAATACCCCGGCTGGATGTCTCTAGCTGGCTTTGCTGCTTAGCACCGGGGGAGGGAAGGGTGGAAGGTGGAGCCAAGCACTCCTCAGAGCCAGAATACGGTCGGCCAGGGACGGCGGGGAGGGGACACAGGCAGCCCCCCACTCCACCTCAGCCACCAGTAGTATGTTCCCTGTTTTCCATGGTGCCAGCTTCTTCATGAGAATTGCTGGCATTGCTGCTCTCAGTGGCATGGGCAGAGAGGCGGTGCTGGAGGATTCAACCCTGGCAGGTTGGGGTGGTGGGATGCTGGAAGGGGTGTGGGTGGTTTGGGGAGAAGGATGTGGATCCCGAGGATGGGGGTCCCCCTCCTTCTCCCCCTGATAGCATGGTTACTCCTGAAGGGTCTAGAGCTCCCCATGTGCTAAATGAGTCCCTAGTCCTTGTCACAGAGTCGCATGAGGATTCCTCTATGCTGAAATAAGTTGACCTGGGACCCTGTGGTCAAGGCACTGGGAAAAGGGCATTATTCAGACTTGCATCTGCAAGGTAGGAAAGGGGAGGAAGGGGATCAGAAGTGTTCTGAGGGTGGAGGCCATAAGGTCCAGGGGAAATGCCATGCTGCTGGACAGTAGATACTAGTTTGAGCTTTTTTAAGATTTTTGCGCTCTAGGGATGGGCTCTGTGGGATCTTGCCAAGACAAGCAGGCTCTGCTTCATCCAGCATGCTGAGCTGCTCCTAAAGGCAAACATGGTCTCACAAGGAAGGTGGGGTTTCTTGATGAGAAGGACTCTCACACACACTCACCCTCATTCTTGCTGCTTGTGCACTGGGACATGTAAGAGATCTCAGCTCTCAACAGTTTAGAATGTTCTCCCTCCTATCTTCCATTCTCCAGCTCACTTTCCTTCCCACATGCCTCTGGTAGTTGGCTTCTTCAATTTCCTTTGTTACCAGGGCTGGTATAGACCAACAGTAACTCCGTAACCATGAGAAGTCACCCACAAAAATTCTGATGATCTCCTATGGTAGCAATGAGATAAACCAAGCTCCTGCCCCAGCTCTCTGCTGGAGACCCAGTCTGAAGACACTTCAGTGCTAAGTCAGAAAATACAAACAGATTCATACATATGACCCAGGCAAAGAGCTTGGAGGGATTTCAAGAACATTTTCAACTCCTATAGCAGACATTCACTCTCCAGAAGCTTTGTGTTAGAAAGACCCAGAAAAAAACCACTGGCTGGCACCACACAGACTGTGAGGGAACCAGTCCCAAGGATGATGCTGAGCACCTGAGCTAAAGCCCTCAGAGCAAACCTGTGAGGCTGGTTGCTGCCCCTGCAAACTGGCTGACAGCTTAGGGGTGTTTCCCTGCATGCCTAGTGTTTTCTGGAGTACATAAAGTTCTGAAGCCATAGGGTGGCTGCAGAGAAAACCTTACTAAAGCCCAAAGAGAAGCCTTTACTGAAGAAAGCTGGGAGGAGGAAATGGCTCTGTGCCATCAGGATCAAGCAGGCAGCTCTGCTTAAACAGGTTTCTTGCACCCCACAGGAAAAAATAACTGTCAAGGAATCATCTCCTACCTTTCTTCTATTCAGTATTACCTACTCTGGAAAAAAAAGATGGGTTCAAATACTTTTCTTCACATGATGCCTTCTTCCCTTTGGAAGAGAGGAATGTGTCTTTTTGATGACAAGAAAACCCAATGGAGAGCCTCACAAAGCAGCGTTGAGGCCCTGCTTCCTTGGCCAAAGCAGCAGCTGGTCAACCTCAAGTCTTGCCATTTGGGATGTGTTCTCTCACCAATGGACACCTCAGTTGTAGCTGGCACAGGATGAGGACTCACAGCACAGACAGGGCAGCTCACTCTGTTTGGCATGCAGATGACCAGCAAAAACTAGTGAGACAAGGTAAACTCATACACAGTTGTCTGTGGCCCACTGGATGCAGAGTCAGTAATACTGCAGAGCTCATGGCACCTTCCCCCAGCCAGTAAGGGTCATCCTCAATCTACAAAGGCCCTGCATAGGAGTGTGAGAGAATCTCCAGCCTGGGCCAGGGAGGGAGAATGACACATAAAATGGCCAGAAAATGGTGTTTATTTGCTCTCCCTTCAGGTGGCTAGTTCCTTTGGATTCCACAGGAAAGAGGCAGTGTGACAGAGATTTCTTGTTTTCCTGTGGAGTGAGGATACAGGGTGCAGGGCTACAAGTGGTAGGGAATGAGAGGCCAGGGGTCCTCTAGTGCTTTGCTGATGAGGATCCCCAGTCAGGAGACAAAAAAAAATTGCCCCACAAGACACTGAGTGAAGTTTACAGCCTGCTCAGTTCACACCCTGAGTGCAACAGGTAAACTGCAGGGAGAACAACTCCCAGCTGTGCAAGAAAGGAATCAGACCAAGGAGGGATTTCAGTAACCTCCAAGGCACCGGACCAGGGTTTTTCCCACTGCTCACCATCCCTGTCAGAGCCTGCTGCCACCAGCCAGCCAGGAGCCAACTCCAATTTGTGCCTCGTTGCAGAGCCATGGGTGGCTCAGCTGCAAGAGAGAGATGTCCTCAAAGGAGTTTCTACCATCCACACAGTCTCTGCAATCTCAGTGTCTCCTTGTATTTAAATGCTGAAGAAGGGGCTTTTCCCCTCCCTTCTGCCTTTCTCCAGTTCTTGTATTTTGAATCCTTTGGTCCTGCCTCCACTTTTTGAATTCTCTTTTATTTTGCAGTCTGTTTACCCCTTTTTTCAGCCCCCTCTCAGAGCAGTGAGTGTTTGTATATCTTTGTGCAAGTCTCTTCTCTCCACGTGTCCTGTGTACATACCATTCCCAAGGATGACAGGAAAGACACCCTGCTCCAGGCTGGCTGCTCGGTGAACAAGGAGCACCATCGCAGCGGCATCTGCTTGGTAGGGTTTCAGCAAGGGGACCACATTGGTGGGACACCTCCGCCACCCGGGTGTGACCACGGAAGTTTCGGGGCAGGGGTTTTGCTAGATGACACCTATCTCCTGCACCTTTGGGAAGGGAGGAGTCAGAGGGGAGAGCCTGTCCACAGCAGAGGAGCAGCAGGATCCCCAGCAGGAGAGCCAGCTTTTGTCCCCTGCCCAACTCGGGGGCACAGCACTGGTATTGTCCCAGCACTGCCTGGGAAAATGGGAGGGGTTCCCTGTGAAATCTTTCCATACAGTAAAACAGCGTCAGAGCTGGGGAGCAAGGAGGGGACGATACAGACATTCGAAAAAATACACATACACACCCCCCAGCCAAACAATACCCACAGTGTGCTGAGGGAAAGGGAGACCCATGAATTGGGAGTTTGATAAGGATTTTCTCCCGCGCGCGCCTGCTCTCTCAACGGCCCCTTCAGTTTTCCCAACAACCCACCCCCCCTTCCCTTTCTGGCTTTCTTGTTTGGGCCTTAAACAGTGCACGGTCTTTGTTCAGGATACAGGTGAATGACAATCATGTGATTAACACACACTCGCGCACACACACGCACGCACATAAAAAGCTTTTTAAGAGCGTCCAGCTTGCTCCAGACCCAAAGACGGGAGAGGAAGCCCGGGCTAGGAGGAGCTGAGGCGGCGGCGGTGGCCGGGATGGGCACAGGCACTGGAATGGATGAGCGGGCACCACCTCCTCTTTGCAAAATGCCCTTCATGTGAAGGTGGGCACGTGAGACAATGAGGGACAGGTGGTTGGGGCGGCGGGGGGGCGAGGTTTGGGATTTGGGTGTGGGAGTGGGTGCTGCCCCTGCTGCCTTCTTGCCTGTGCCAGGCAGATTGGTGTGGATTTGCTGTGGCTGTATCCCCCCTGTGATGCTGTGGGAAGGACAGGGAATGGCTATACCAACGTCATGTTAGGGAGGGAAAGTAGATTTCTCACACCAAAGCCAAACCCTTGACCTGCCCTATCTCCTAAGTGGGATTTGCATCATTGTCGGTATTGAAGCTTGCTGCTGCCTGGCATGGCTTGGTGAGGAGGGGGACAGCCCTCCTGCTGGAAAGGGGGTCTCTCTCCCTGTTGGTGAGGGAGAAAGAGGGAGGCAGAGGACCAGGCAACCCAGATGGTCATGGGAGGGTTGATGATGTCAGGGACAGCTGACCCATGTTGGAAGTCTCGCTGTCCCAGTCAGAAATAGTGTACCCGACATCCTCAGTGAGGACTGCCCATCCCCTTCGGTGTGAAGATGCACTGGGCCTTAGCACACATCATCATCATGGCCATGGGATATCTGGGAAGCTCATTATTCAACCCTGGGGGCAAGTGGAAGCTAGCGGCCAGGTGACCATTTGACCACCCACAGAGGAAGTCATGAGAAAATTGGAAAAACTAGAAAGGTTTCAAAGTGATACCCTTTTTATTTGACGATTGCATAAGTGTGATGCTCTGAGAAAAAGCAGGGAGGAGCAAAGGGAAAGATCACTATAATGTCTGGAAAACCTGTGAGCCTGCAGATGATCTGACTCGTGAGACATCATGGGACATGACTGATGACAGCCTGAGAGAGATCAGGACCAGGTCGTACCCTTTGCTGGAGCACCCAAGCCCAGCCCCATCTCCACCACTTCCTCATGCCCTTATCTCCAAATTCTTCTCCCACCCAATGTCATGACCACTCTCCCAGGCTCCCAGAGTGCAGGTCATTTTCAAGGCTTGTCCATGAACAAGAGAAGCAGAGGGTCTCTGAAGGCCATGTTTGTGTCAATTCTGCATCTGCCACAATTTCCAAAGAGCCCTTTGATTTGCCTTGTGCCACAGGCAGCCTCCCAACTGAGAGCAGGGCACAGAATCCACTGCTGGGCTCTGATCTTCATCACCCCTCACTGTTCTTGGCCAAAGCTTCCACTGTTTGTCCCAGACCCTTCCAGGTGCCTCTGAGCTTCCAGTTGTGGGCATTGATGAACTGGTTGTTTGTGATGAAGCCTGAGGAGAAAGGAAGTGGTATGGGTCAGTTGGGAAATGCCTGCAGCCCTGCCTGGGTTTTGGCAGCACCATACAGCAACCATGTGGTTACAGGACAACTGTACAGGAACTTTCGCCATGGGATGTCAGGGGAAACACAAACCAGGCAGTGCCTGGAGTTGTTTACTGGTGGACTGAGCTGTTTCACAACCCAGCGTCCTGGGCAGGCAGCTAAAGAAATGTCACAGTGGCTGCCCTCCTCCAGGATTATCATTCTGTATGGGCAACAAAGCCTGGATGGTGCTGGTTGCTGCATAACCCTGCACTCCCATCACCTCAGGAGGGGGTGGGAGTCCTCAGGAAGTTCTCTGGGGACTGGGTCTGGATGTGGTTTCAAGAGTCCCACCTGGCTCCAGAGCAGGAGTAAAACCTGTTCTCTCTCCAAGGGATAGTGTGGGATGCCACAGGTGCAGCACACTACAGCGTTGCTGCCACTGGCATATGGCCTTGATGTGGCCAAGCAGACTTTGCTCAGCTGCATTTTTTGTTCTAAAGCAGTGGGTTATGGTGCTGCTGCTCCAGAGAGAAGGTGTAGGGAAAACCTTGTGAAAAGTAGGGAGGAGAATTATCTCTGAACATTGCAAAGACCCCAGGCAGCTCCTGGCCTGTCATCTTGGCCAGTCTAATGTTTCATGGGCATGGCAAGGACCTGTGATGGCTAAACGGGACAATTTTCCTGCATTACTCAGGTCTGAGAAGATCAAAGAGGAATGGGGCAAGCATGTCTGTCTGCTACCTGCTTTGATAGATGGCACAGAGCCTGCCTGGCTGTTAACCCCTGCATCTCCTGCTGGAGAGGACAGGTGTACTTCCAAAAGGCTAACCCCAAAAAGCCTGCACTGAAGGGGTAGAGCTTGGGGAGAAAGACCTGGTTGCCTGTTCTTGGATGGAGTCTGGCATATCCAGTGTTATGTAATGGAGGGAGCTGGATGCTCTTGGTCTGCACACCAGATGAGAGATGCTTAGAGGGGAAAAGGAGGGAGTTGTACAAGGTTGGGCAGAACAACCAGAAAAGGGGATCCTCCCAATGGGACCTGTGTCTGTAACAGTGCTGAATGACCCCAGTGGGCTCATTCTGTGGTGGTCAAGGTGGCTCCAGGGTGATCTTCACCTTTGCTAGTCCCCTGGATGCAGGGAGGCTCCTGGGGAGCCGGGGGAAGGGTTAAGTCGGGAAGGCTTCAGCCTGCTGCCTTGGCCCCTGTAATTCCTCCAGAGAGTAGGACTGGGAGAACAAGGAGCCCTTTCTGTTCACAGGAATTAATAGCAAAGAGTCATCTGGGGTGTCATTCAAGCCCTGATCAGCTCCCAGAGGAATGTGAGGGAGAATGAGTGAGGGAGCACGGCCTCAAGGCACCAGAGCTAGGGCAGGAGCAGTTTGGCTGGTAACCAGAGTTACCAGCCAGTATTTGGGCAGTGGGACCGTCTTCCTCTTCACCCCAGTGTCCATGTCCCCTCTGCCCTGTGCAGGGGTTCACCCTGACACCCATATTCAAAGGGCTCCCAAGCTTGTCCCTTGTTACCCATCCCTTCATCCAGGGAGGGGTGAGATATTCCAACCCACCAACACAGCCTCCCCTCTGCTGAGCCCAGACAGAGGGACCAGGCAACCAGGGGCCAGCACAGCCCCACTGCTCTCACAGTGGATGTGAACTCCAGCAGGCATCCCCTTTCCAGGGCTGCCTCACCACCCCCAGCCTGTGATGGCAATGTTGTTGTCCTCCCAAGCAAGCTTGCCCATGAAGAGGGTCCCCAGGGAACCCTCAAACACAGCCAGGGGCTGTAACTCAGGGTTCAAAGTTCAGTGCTGAAGCCTTTGCTGCTGCAATGGCTCATTCAAACTCACCTGGTCACTGCAATTTCAGGAGAAAAAGATTGGGCTAAGGATTTGTTATGCTGCTGTTTTACAGTGTTGCTTCATGGCTACACAGGAAGGCTTGAAAATATTGCATGGTGACACGGCAGCTTTGCTTGTAATGGAAAACAGCTCTGGTGAGCCAAGGAGAGATCTTGGACACATCTCTACTTTCCTGAGAAGGAGACCTTGGAGTGATTCATCCTCTTTCATGACCCCCTGCCTCCTCTCTGCTCAGCTGCATCATGGGCAGCCCATGTGACAACACCTGGTAGCACAGGGTGACTTAAGGCTCTGGTGATGCAAAATGGTCAACTCTGCCATGTGAAGTACAGCACCTTCAGGGTACCCCTTCAGGTCAGCTCTGTTGTCCACGGCCACAGCATGGACAACAACCTGAGCTCACCAGCCTGGCAGCAAGTATAGGTCGGGCAGACGGCGACCTGCGTGCTGTGAAAACAGAGCTGTGCTGGAGTCATGAGTTGCTTTTGCTGGCCAAAACATATCTCATCAAAGCCTCCCCTCCTCCCCCCAGCACCAGGTCAGTGTAAAACCAGGCTTAAGCACCAGCCTGTGTCTCACCATCCTCTGGGAGATGCATGGTGCCACTGGGATGGACTCTGCCTGTGCCCTGCTCCCTGTGCCACCACCACTGCCACAATGAGTGTGCCTTGTCATAGAGGGGTTAATAAATGATGCAAGAAAGAAGCCCTTTAATGCACACTGACCTTTGGCCTTTCATAAATCACAGTGTTGGGCTGCAAGTAAGCGGGGGGCACAAGGCGTTGGGGGGAGAGGATGGGAGGGGGTCCATGCAGCTGCGCCACGGAGTTGACATTGTTCCCACCACCACTAAAGTGCAACAAATCCCTCTATTGTGTTCCTGGTTTATCTGGTTCCTCTTGTTTATTAGCAGAGGTTGTTTGGCGCTGGCTCCAGCCCTGGGCGGGTGGAAAGAGTGTTGGCACGCACCAGAGAAGGGGAGGGAGGGAGTGGGGGGGATCGGGACTGGAGGACGAGAGCAGTTCATCAATGGCTGTATTGTCCCATCTTTTTTGTTGCTCCTGTAATGATATGTTCGAAAAAAGGGGATTAAAAAAAAAAAAAAAAAGAAGGCAAGGGTGTAGAGGGGGGGAGATGAGAGAGGGAGAGAAAGTCAAACTGCACAGAAAGACTGGATAAGAATGGCCGGTCTGGGCCCACAGCGGATGCTGTTGCAGCTGGGGAGGATGGGTCAGGACAGAGCCGCGACGGGGCTGCTCTGTGCCTTTATGCTGCTTATTCAGGTCGGGAGTCGTGAGCCCCAGCGGCTCAGGCTGGACCCACCCGTGCCAACTCTATTCATGGCCAGCTGGGACCACGTGCTCATGGCAGGGAGGACGGGGTAGACGGAGTGAGGAGTTGGGGCTGGCGAGGAAGGCTAATCCTCACGTCCCTTGAGACTGAACCTTTGTACAGAAGAGGCAGATGGGGGGTACAGCATCTTCTCAAAACACTGTTAGAGTCCTTCACCCTGCTTGGTTGTTGTCCCCCAACATACCCACCCATTATAAGTAGTAGGACCACCTCCCAAATTAGCAGGGATTTTCTTGCACGCAGACTTTGCTTATGTTTGCTATTTTTCCCTGGAGCTGCCTATGGGCACATGCTCATGAGCAACTCCACTGGTTTTCATGGAGATCAGTGCTCCCAGGGATTGATGGGAAATGATAACACTTTGGTTGCCAATTTGCTTAAAGGTAATTGCCAGCAGAGTAAAACTGCCATAGGCACAGGGGCTTTGCCCATCATTGCTCTGCCTGTTGCCCAGTGGAGCTGAAGGGCTGCAAACATCCCTAAGAGGAGCACATGCCTCCATAAAGAGCCTCATTGAGATCAAAGTGATATTTATCTATAGAAGAGTGAAATTCTGTCTGGGATGCATAAGGGCATATTTCAGTTCATTTCAGGCCACTACTGGCCGGTTTTATCCCAACCACGCTGTTTCTGCTCCAGTGACTCCACCACTTCAGAGGTGTCAGGTAGGGCCATGTTGATCTGAACATGCATAGGAACTCTATGGTGATTTTTAGTTTTTATTTCAAATGGCAGAACTCAGAGATTGAGACATTATTTTGAACTTTAAATAGCAAGTTTTATTTCATTGTTTTAGGGTCTTGTGATTGACCTCTCATCTTTCAGCCTGGGTCAAGTTTTAAATGCAAAATGCTGGCTTGAAACAAAATGTCAGAAATTCACTTTGAAAATGTCCATTCACAGCATTTTGGCATGTAGAAAAGAATAATTCAGGAAGATTGCCTTGAAATGAAATGTTTTGATATTTTAAAAATCCGTCTCCCACACTCACTTTCCAGTCAAAAGTGTTTGTTGAATTGTCTGAATTTGCAACTTCATTCCCTTGAAATCCCATTTCTTAGCAAATTATTTACCAATAAATGCTTCCCTGGTACCAGTCATTCCCACCCAATGATGCCAATCCTTGCCATAACTGGGAGGTCTCAGGATCTCCACAAAGTGGTGGAGCATGCTTGGATTCCTGCCTTCCCTGGGTCCCACCTTGGCACAAGTGATCTCAGAACTCAGCCATCAGTCTGTGTCACCCAGTCCCTGAAGGTGCCAATCCCTGACACCCAGCACTGGCACCACTGTAGCTTTGTGGCCTTAGAAATTAAGCTTAAGTTCATGGAACATGGTCACAGAAGTTTGTGTGGTGGCAGTTCAGGGTATTTCTAGAGGGACGTATGAGGAGTTGCAGGGATGCAAAGGTTTGGGAGGGGAGGAGAACACAGGACAGATCCCCCTCATCACAGGGATATATGTCAGTACATGCAGAAGAACCTCTTTCACCTGAGTGGAAAAGGAAGTGTATCAAAGCCAAGAAGGATTGCTGACTTGATTAAAGTTAACATTTTTCATCCTCTCTTCTCCCATGTAAACATGAGAGAATTGGCCATAAAGAAATGTGCAAGGTAGTGATGACAGGATTATACTAGCTGCCAGAAGCTTCCCAACCCTTCATTTCATGAGCCATTCATGGTTCAGCTCCCCATCTCCTCCTCTGCTCATCACACCTCTCCAAGAAAATGAGCTTCTCCACTGTAGGAATTCCTCAAACTGGATTCTGGCTTCCCTCAGTCAGATCCTGCTCTGCATCCAGCAGTTATTTCCATACCCAGTGTTAACTAAAGCATCTTCGTGAAACAAGAAGCATCTTTCTGAAATGAAAAAATGAATAGGCAAGATTCAAAGCATCAATTGTCCAAGCAACTGGACCAGAAGGAATGGGCAGAAACTGATGCACAGGAAGTTCCACCTGAATATGAGGAAGAATTTCTTTACTGTGCAGGTGACCGTGCACTGGAACTGGCTGCCAAGGGAGGTTGTGGAGTTTCCCTCACACTCCAGAACTGTCTGGACACAATCCTGTGCCATGTCCTCTAGGATGACCCTGCCTGAGCAGGGAGGTCGGTCCAGATGACCCCCTGTTGTCCCTTTCAGCCTGACCCATTCTGTGATTCTGTGAATAATTCTCAGCAGCAGTCAAACCCACTTCTTGTTCAGATAAATCATCCAGATCCACTTGTCCTTTGTGTCCTCCAGTCAAGTGAGAGGTGGCTTTATAGAACTTCTGGATTACAAGCCCAAAGAGTTACAGGGCTTTCCTTAAAAACATTTGGTCACATGAGTATAACAGCAACCTGGAAACAGAGTACAGTTTTCTTGGACCAACTTGAACTGGGGGAAACATTAATCCTACACCTGAGCTGGACAGTCGTGGGAATATATTGAAAACAGATCCAATCTGACATTCTTGTGTCTCTCTCTTTTCTTATGGGCAGTCTAACCTAAGGCTACCTCCCAGTCTCACCAGCCCTCACAGCAGGCAGCACTGGTGACTTGGAAGGAGAAGTTAGTGTCTGCCCAAAATGGCACGTGGAGGAAAGGAAAGAGCACTGGGACCTGGATTTCTGCAGGCAAGTGCACCCCTGAGTGCACTCCTCAAAGGCAAAGCCTAGCCTGAGCTGCTTCCTCTGCAGGCAGCATCTTGACCACTCTGCAGATGTCCCCAGGAGCATTCAGTCAGCAGTGGTGAGGACAAGTCAGGTTGCCTCAAGGCTGTGCCTGCAAAGTGCCGTAGTTTGCAGCAGGGTCCACCTCTCTTTCCATGCCAGCAGGTAATGGAAAATAAAATAAATACACGCACGTAAAGAGGATGTCTCATCCCAGACCACGTGGGAGACAGTCCCTGGACTCTGAGGTATCAGCTATGCTCAGGGAAGGACTGACTGCTTTCAGTGGCATCCCTCAGGGCAGGGAGAAGACTGTGGCACTCATCATGAACTTCAGCGTCCAAGCTGTCGTCAAGAATCTTATCACTAGGTTTTGCTTCCCAAACTCCAGGGAAGTTCAAGAAATCACTTTTCTGCTAGCAATGATCTGGGAGTTTTTAAATGGGTAACCGCATTAAGCTGGAAATTCTTAACAAGCCCAGATTTTCTTAATCAAGAGGTACATTTGGGATGTTTTAAACCTAAATGCCACCTCTTGGGAAGAGCACGGGCCCTGCTCCTCAAAGACAGTCGAACCCTGTGCACTTTGCTGGGGAGCAGGAGAGGAGTCACAGCCCCCCGGCACGAGTGACACGGTGACTAGAGGAGCATGGCACTGCTCGCGGAGCATCCCGGCCCAGATGGCACAGCTGAACCTGCCGGGTGGCAGGACTCCCCGGCACTGCCGGCTGCACCACTGCCTGCTCCCACGCTGGCCACAGCACAGCTGGCTGTGTCCCTTCTTCTTCCTGCCCCCAGGAGACATCGTGGTCCCCTGACCACCAACGTGGCCCCTCTGTCAGGAGTCCCCTGGCTCACTGGTCAGCTCCATTTGAATGGTGGCATGAGAATTTCTCCCTCATTCGCACAATCATCTTGCCTTGCCCCCCCTATCCCAGCCATCAATATCCTCCTTCCCTGCCTCCCTCCTCCTTCCCCGCCGCCTCCCCCTTCTCTCCCTGGAACTTCCCTGCAGCTGCAGAGCTGGCCAGACAATCGGGTGTTTTAGAGAAATACATTTTTGGGCTAATTTGCCATGCATAAGTGTTTCTCTTACCCTTTAAAGGCAGGGAACAAAGAGCACATTCTCTGGGAGCTCTGCCCTGTTGTGAGCAGCCCTGCAGCTGTACAGCACTGTGCTACCCTCCTCTCTCCTGCTCCACTCCCTGCTAGCTGTGTAAGGAGATGGGGCTCTGCTTCTCCCCGGGACCACAACATCTCCTACCCGCCACTACACATTTCTTTCTGCTTTGTTGTTGTTGTTGTTTTTTTGTTTTTTTTTAAAGAAGAGACAGAACAAGTGCAGAGGGAAAGGATTTAGCAGCACTATAGCCTAGACTGACTTGCCAGATTCTCCAGGTAGAAACTTTTATGATGAGACATCATTTATTTGTAAAGAGTCTTAATTTTCCTTTATTTAGGGTTTAATCCTGTGTCAAAGTATTTTTATTCCCTTGATAAGTAACACTATGGCAATATCTTACACACACTATATTAAACTGGATGAAAGTTGAGATTTTGTTCTTTCAAGAAAACATAGTCAAAATATAAATCCTGTAAGAGGTTTTTGGGTCCTGTTTTCTCACTTCAAACACTCACTGGTTGCTATCCCTGCTCACCCCTGGAACTGTTTATGGTCAGGTTAAATGGACTTTGAACAACATGGTCTAGTGGGTGGCATCCCTGCCCATGGCAAGGGGGTTGGAACTAGATGACCTTTAATGTCTCTTCCAGACCACAACATTTTATGATTCTATGATTCTATGATTCCTGGCTAGGGAATTTCTCAGACAGGATGATTTTCCTTTTTAGGGATAAGATGCTGAGTGATGAACAAATTTGACCTGGTGGATCAAATTGGGAAGAAGATGCAGATGTTCTGCTATGAATCATTCACAGGTTGTGGAGAAGGAGATAGCCTGGAGCATCTGGACACTGAGGAACTAAAGATTTTTTCAGCTTTTTGGGAATCTCATTTCAGCATTTGCTGAATAATCTTTTTCCTATACATAAAAAGCTGGTCCAGCAAACAGCTTGCCAAGTGGGGTGGCAGGTTCTGATATAAGAGAAACACGGCTTTTAAATCACGAATAATGAAATTACTCACATCAGTTCAGCAGCACGGCATTGAGGCAAACTTTTACCATCAAGCCCCCTCCCATCTGCTGTAAATATTTAACTCAGTCCAAACCAGTCCCATTTTCAGATCAAAATTCAACACAGCCTAAAGCAGCTAACGGGAAGAG